>NW_016907942.1:72789-100394 GCF_001483705.2 Eufriesea mexicana | reverse complement strand
GGGTCGGGAGGGGTTGGGTCGGGGTCGAAGGGTGAAAAGAGCAAGTGGAAGTTGGGCGGAAAGTCGTGGAATCGTGGACGGTAGGTACGCAGGGGTGTGGGGTAGAGGAAGAGTAGTTTGCTCCTGTTTCCAATATCACTACTGTCTTTGATGCATCGGCGTCCCGAAGTACCACTTGTTCTTTTCGGTCCCGTGAACGGAAAATCAAATGAATTCCAAGCGTGTCGGCCCGTGTCTTTTCCATCGACGCGGCTTATCTTTCTTCATTTTTCTTTCCCCGTTTCTCGTCCACGAGACCATGAAAATATCCACTGGCAATCGTGGCACGTGTCAACCTCTTTTCAATTTTTTCCCCTTGGAATATCGCGATGCGTCGACGTAATCGATTTCCGTCCACGTGGCGTATTATTCTCTGACGAATTAGTCTTCCATCTTGACGAGATTCAATTTTACCCATACTTTTTGTGTTTCGTCGACTTTTAATCAGGATCGACGTGTTACGAATGTGTCACGCGTCGAAAATGGCGAATGCACTTGTATACGGTATTTGTATACTCGTTCTTGTCATAAGCGAATTGTATTGTTTCTGCGTCAGCACATGGAGAAAGACGAGGAGAGCAGGTCCAAGTTAAATATTTGTCGGTCTTTCACGGGAAAGCGAGCAGATAGGGGAAATTTAATTAAAAGTTAATCGTTAAATGCAGCTCTGGGAAACGAGAAATTTGTAAAATTTCTAGTTTCGTCTCCAAAGAATTTCACGATTTTTATTAATCACCAACATCAACCCCTGTAAAATTCGTCAGTACCTTTAAAGTTATAATTTTTAACCCTTTGCATTCGGCGATTTTTTCGTTCCACGAAAACTTTAATTCGAAGGTGATTCGAAGACTTTCAGCCATAAAGTCGACGATATTTCTAAAACGGCAAAGGGTTAACGAAGCTTGCTACCGATCACATAACAATCATTCTATATTATTACCTTATTATTTATCGATTTGTCCGCCTTAATTTAATTATCGATCACTTAAAAGTGTTTAACGCGTTGGCAATAAAATCGATACTTCGCAAGATCCCAAATTTTAATTCCACTTTAACCCTTTGAACTCGACAATTTTTTGGCTAAAGATGAGTAGGAGTTGAAAAACTTTCTGCTACAAAATTGACGATATTTTTTCCAGCAGTAAATAAGAAATTGTGTAACAATTAACACGTAGAAGTATTTGATTTCCATACCCTACACATCGTTACATTATCTTCAATTTCTCGTATTAATTAATATCGATCTTCGAAATTTTCTCAAATGGCGATTGAAGGACGCCTCTCGAATGCAAAGGGTTAATCCTCGAATTTCATAGTTACTCGAACGATCTCTATATCCGTTGGCAACTCTCCGCGCAAAGTATCGAAGCAGGAAAAGTTAGCTAAAATGGTTGCTTCATCCATCAGAAAGTTGAGAGCCGCTCGTGATTTGTAATGTGTTTAACTGAACAGAATATCTGAATCCGTGGCAGCAGTTTCTCTTCCGGTTCGGAGGGGTCGATCCCGATACTTCTTGATCCCGGAACGGTTGTAGCTAAAACGGTTTATAAATTGCCCGATACTCCGCTGATAAAGATCCGAGAAATCTATGGTTTCGAACACGCCGGGTTTAAAAGCGGCGGAAAATTGACGATGCCCCTTTCAGCCGTCGTAAAGTCAGATTTTTCAGCCTTAGTCATCGATAATAGCGAAACGCCGGAACTTTTCGTACAGCGGCTGCCTATCTCGTCGAAATCGAATTCCATCAAGTCGCAGAAGTATATACCGCGCTCCGCGGCGAGAATCGTTTCGAGAGCAGTCTCGAAAGTTTTCAGAAGTACATATAACCCTTGGCTTTTTCTATTTCGAACGATTTCGCCGGCGATTACTATAAAATATCGGCCGTTCTCTGGGCCGCTCGATCCCGCGTTATATTATTTGACGAGTTCGCTTTTGGTTCCTCAATCGCGGTTTTACGCCGATGATCGCGCCTCGATGAGATATATCACGGTTCCGGAGCGTTTCCTTTTATATCTCGCGCAGAGGACATTTGTTCCTCGAACGTTTGCTAAATTTTATCCTTCCCCGGAACTTCTCCGCGGGAAAAAGAAGGAAAGTCGATTGTCCTGGCTTTTCCTCCAATTTCCACGAATTTCCACGAATTTCTTCGAACCCGAGTGGGTGGTTACGAGCTTTTTAATTGGGGTTGTAAAAAATTTGACATCTTTCGAATTGTCGGTCCTTTATGTCCTGCAGGCGCGAATGTCTGCGGGGTTTATGAATCTTTTTTAACGCTCCGCGATGTTGCGAATGCTCGCAGGGGTGTTGGAAATAATTTATTATTCGAAGAGCAAAGTTCCTCCCGGGGCACGCGGCGAATTCGATGTAATTAAATATTCTCAAAGCAGACTTTTTTCCTTTTTCTCCCGTTTAATTCTCGATAGCGTTTAGTAGCTTAGGAGAAGGTGAAAATAAATGTTGAATGTTTATCGGTAATTAATTGTCGGCACAAAGGAGAGCAAGTTTAAATATCAACTAGGATGCGCGAGGCAAAGAGAATACTAATTTCCATTCATATCAAAGCACTCTCGGAGTTAAGAGATCTCGAGGTATTAAATACCATCTGCATAAAATTTACCTCTTGAATAGCAAATTACCACCGGGCGAAACTTTTATTCGTCCAAGTAGTTTGCAAGTGGTTCTTTTACAGCTTGTTATTGCGCTTAGAAATTCAATAGAGCGTTGAACGTGTAACCGTATCGCCTAATTTCCTGGCGTTAAAAATGTCGAAGAAAAACACACTTCCTTTTTACATTTCTTCGAATAAAATAAACCGTGGTTCGGTACGAAATATTTTCCACGGGATACTATAATTATCCTTTCGCATTCTTTGCTTCTCTTGCATTCCTCTTTACGTGACTCTCCTTCGAGGGAGAGACAAATTAAACATCCACTCTTTGTTTCCTTCCATTTCGCAATTTTGAAATTACGCTTTGCGGGAGGACGAGCGAAACGTGGAAGAATTTTGAAATGGAAAAGGACGGGTAAGGTGACGTTATATTGCCTTCACTTGTCTTTGATGTCGCAGCAGTGGTAGCGGAGCAATGGCGTGATAATGTTTCACGGAATTCCGTGTAGTTATTTTTTCAATCTTTTTCCGTGCTTCACACGGGGTCGTACTTCCGTTGAAGCTTCTTCGGTAAGAGGGTTGCATATAAAGCTGCACGAAATAAGAGGAGACGAGCCTGTGCTTCGAGAAAAATGGGCATGGTAATTTTTGCAGCGTTAAATAGAAAATTCACCGAGGTATGATATACATCTTGTTCTACTATCGATAAACGACTCCATGGAAAGTCTAAAACATTAACATTTTCTTGAATTAATCGGTTCTCTAAATTTTCGAAATGTTACTGCTATGGGGATCCACCTCTACGGATGAAGTGGATTGTTGGAAGGGATGAAAGGAAAGGGGAGGGATGCGTTTCGTTCTGAGGTCTGATAGTGGACTTGTCAGTAAGGCTACCTAGCAGGTCCTTGTCTTAGGGATACTATTGAAAGTGTAGCGACTATAGGGGGTTGTTGAATGTCGACTGGTCACAGGTATTCTCGTGTGACGGTGGTGCTAGAAAGGAAGAAAGGGAAGGAAAAGGAAGGGACGAGGAGCGTTTCGTCCTGGGCCTGCTAGTGGACTTATCAGTAAGGCCTTCTAGCAGGCCCTACCTTAAACGGGGATACTTAGGTGGCATAGGAACTTCTATTTAAGGGAGGTCGAGGATTCATCGAGGATTTGCGAGAAAATGATGATCGCTACACCGAACAACGTTCTCACCCTCGCTAATAAATGAATTCCTACTTGAAGGAGGTTCGAAGACTTTCTCCTATGCTAACTAGAAGTTCCTATGCTACCTAAATATCCCCCTTCTAAGGCAGGGCCTGCTATTACTAGGCCCAGGACGAAACCCTTCCCCTTCCCTACGTTCTCCTACCTGCTACGTGTCATAGCACGACGACCAAGGGGACACCAGCCGACAACACGTAGGAACCACAGGAATCACAGGAATCATCGATACCCCGTGGGAGTACCCCCATAGATGGTTTGGAATTTATATACATAGGAATCAGAGGCTTGCGAAAAATTCGGTCCTCTTCGATTCCTCCTGGTACTAGCTGCATGAAAGGGTGGTTGCCATACTACAAAATCGAATTACCAATTATCCCTCACAATTATCTCCCAGTCCAAAACTATCGCGAGACTGATTATTCATTAAAAATTGCTCAATAATTCGTAAAAAGGATACGTTTAATATCTCACGCGTGTGAAAAAATTGAAATACAGAAGCAACTTCATTCGCCCTCGGGTAACGACGTCGGATAGGAACGAGACAAACGTCTGCGAGGCTAAGAAGGGAAAAGAAAGCCGTGATGGAAGGGACAAGAAAACGGCGAAGCATCGGTCACGGAGATATTAACGTTTGTCCCACGCTTGTCCGCCATCCTTTTTGGATTACGACATTTGTACGGTTTTTCGCGCAAGTGGGTCGACGAATCTATTGAAATCGAATCTCGGGACACGGGGGTTTTCCCGCGACGAAAGTCTAGCCGGGATGGAAACTTTCGACCTTCCCTGCCTTCGCAGTTTTATCCCCGCAAAATCTCCTCTTATTCGTCGCTCGCCTCGCCAGCAAAAACTTCTTCCCGCCGCGGCCGACGTCAGGTGCAGAACGACATCTTGGCTGCAACCTACGTGCAAAAAAGCGAAACGAAAAAAAGAAAGAGAGGGGAAGAAATGGGGGAAGAAGGGGGCGAAAAAGGAAAAGAGAAAGGGGACGGAGGAAAGAGGTGTTTTACCTCTTCGTTCCACGATGACAAAGACTACGACTAAAGTTTTCTTAATGGATAGCCTCCGGTGCCTTTGTAGAGCAAGCAATCGCTATCAAAACTTCCTCGTCTAACGCTGCTTAATAGATAAATCGATTTCCTTTCGGGAAGCCGGTGTAAAAATCGACCATGCCGAGTGTGGTTTCCTCGGTTTCGTTGCTTAGGTCGAGACTCTGAATTTCTAGCTACAGACCTGATATTAACCCATTAACAGTTTATCCCGTGACATCAACTACTATACACGAACTAATTACTAATAAGATACACGCAAAACACGATTTTTTAACATTTTTTATTACATGCCAAAGTGTTTTTGAGCATAAAAAAGGTTGGAAATTTTTTGGACCTAAATTCGTAATTTTACCACACTATGAAAGGGTAAATCGTCGAATTATCGACTCAAGTAAGTGTGTACGTCGAGCTGTCGAGGTAGTTCATGGAAGGTCTTGCGAAGGTATAGCATTGTGGAGTTGTACTGTGCAGAATAGAATCTAGAGATACTTTTGATTAGCAAATATAAAGAATAAAAGATGGTTTATTCCAATATATATTTATTACGAGCTAGGAGACAATTAGGTGTAAGGTATAAACTAAAAGAATAGACTTATAACTGACATGATCACGCAAGTAGCACTCTCACATCGACTCTTTTTCAAATTCCGTTAAGGACTGTCCTTTTTCACATCCTCGCATCCTTATTTAAACCTTGCACTCCTCGCATTCACTCTCAGACCCTAGCATTCCTACATATACGAGGGACTGTATATTAGACAAGGGGTATGTTTTGGGGAAGTATCGGTTGACACAGGATTGGCTGTCAATGCAGTTTGGTTTGTTTCGGATGACTCGTCTCGGATTTGGGATTTGCGTATAACGATGTAATAGGACATCAGAGTTGACTCCTGAGTTATTAGTTGACTATGAACGATAAGGTCGGCTTCACGCGAGCACTGGTGTTGCAGGCTACCGGAGGTGTTCGCAGGGAATTCAAAATCGCGGCGCGTCCGGAAGGCGCAGCTTTATTCGGAAACAGAGAGACGATCCAATTTTCTCCGGGTCTAAGTAAAAGAAGATTTCATCTAATTTGTCGGAGTCGACGGCGCGATATTGAATAGTAATGCATATCCGTGATTGCACGGTCTCAAAGCGCGACAACGTTACGCGCTCGTTGACGTAAATATTTGCGCGCCGTGATTTTGTTCATCCTCAGTGGCAGTCGGCTGAAGGTACGAGCGGAATTTTAAATAAGTATTTCCCGGATATCGCGGTTAAGAGGAAAACGTATTTCCACCGGCGAGACGTAACGTTCGTGCCTCGCCCTCGTGCAGGGCAAACGTGGACTCGTTGACAAGCAGATTCGCGATAAGCCGGTTTCCGATGAGCCCTTTCGTCGTGCTCTTTAATTCACGGTAATGCGCTTAATTCGCTTAATTTGCGGGCTGTTTAATTCACCGCGTGGTGCTTAGAAATTTATTTTATTTTCCACCTCCGTTCCTCTATCGTTCGCTTCTCTTTGGTACCACCGAGCAATGGACCCGTTGCGAAGGAAAAATTGTTCCGCGAGATTATTTCGGTGATTAATTATTTTTCCGTAACGACCGAAAAATTTCCCGTTAAAGATCGCGAAGAAAAATTGCAATTTCCGTAAAAGCCGTACGGTGGCAATGTAGGAAACAAATTACACTTTCTCGTGGTACGCAACGTCTGTGGAGAATAATTATCTTGAGAAACGGGAGCACAGGGTATAACGGAATCTCTGTTAGTGACGGGGACGGAAAGAAGGAAATAATGGAGGCCAAAGGCGCGCGGGAGGAAATCGGATACAGGAAGACAAACAGGAAACAAAGAATATCTAGCCAGTATGTACGACGAGAAACAGACATCGTCGACGGGAAACGTTTTGACCCGTGCATTCGCGATTTCCATTGGCGTAAAAAATACTCGTCGGCTTTGACGCAAGGAGAGACTCAATTTCTTTTTGTCTGTAATACGTGTTCCGTTCTAGAGGTCGTGTTCATAGCATACCTCTTTATTGGAATTATGGCGTCTAATTGCAAAATAATTACGATATATATGTAGAGACATGGTGGTTGTTAAATAATATAAAACTATTCATTAAACATAAAATAATATTACAATGTGTGGTGACGGTAAAGACTACGAATATAGATATATATATCAACTAAACTCTTACGACTACAACTAACGACACGATTACAACTAACAACACAATTATAACATCACTGACCCAGCATAACTGTCTCTCAAACACTGTCTCTCAAGAATCGTCTCTTAACCATTTTTGTCTTCTTTATATATTCCCTAAAAATCCTCCCCCAACACTACCAAATATGGTCATGCTAAGGGCCTGACGCAACGCCGGGTTTTTTCCGAATTACCTGGCCCTCGAACCCTCGGCGACTTTCCAAACCAAAGTCACCTACACACGAGGTGGGTATTCTGCGATACTACATATATATATATTCTCTATTGAAGTATTTTATTACTCAAAGAAGCAGTGCTTCTCTTGAGAGATTGACCGACTTCTGTGAGAGTGTCATCATAAAAAAGGTTGGAAATTTTTTGGACCTAAATTCGTAATTTTACCACACTATGAAAGGGTAAATCGTCGAATTATCGACTCAAGTAAGTGTGTACGTCGAGCTGTCGAGGTAGAGGTGCAGTTTTAGGGGATGAGGAATTTAACACTAGAACTACCAACCCAGTGAAAATGACTGGTCCCAGAATTTTCCTTTTTGCAATCATCGAACACATACACCTGCTTTAAGAATAAAATTGGTATCAACTCGTATTAAGAAAGAACTGTAATCGATATATCCACTCGTATTCATCGTATCGCTGAAATTACTATAATCTGTGCACGTTATAGTTAGATACCCATTAAGGATCGGTAGTTATAGTGTTAAGATGGAAGATGGTATATAGAGGAGCATGATTAACCTTTCAGTCGCCATTTGATAAAATTTCGAAGCTCGGTATTCATTGATATGTCAAATTTTAGGTAATGTAACAGTGTGTGAAGTATCGAAATTAAATAATTCTACGTGTTAATTGTTGAATGACTTATTTACTGCTCAGAAAAATATCGTCAGCTTTGTAACAGAAAATCTTTGAATTCTTATTCTTTTTTAGCCAAGAAATCATCGAGTGCAAAGGGTTAAGATTCGATTACAATATTATTTTATCAGAAAAATAATATTATTCTGTTAGTGGGAACACGAACATTCTTTCACGTTTAGTATCCAATAACGCGATCTAATACCATAACTACCTTCTTGGAATGTCTACATAAATACTGTGTACCGTACATAAACGATATCGATTAATGCAATGAAAGTAAATGGGTATAAATAATTATGCTCCCATCTGAAGAAAAATCGATATTAATTTGCGGAAGATTTTACCACAAATTCCAAAAATAGAGAATCCCAAACGAGTCATTTTGACACCCCCTGTAGTTCCCCATAGACGCCCCACTGTTAAAAATGACGTACCTTCGGATATCCACATTCCTAGGAGTCACTGCTCTGTTTAATTTTTCTTTCTCTTCTCTCTCGAATCTCTGTCTCGTAGGATCTCTTTGTTAAAAGGGTTCCAGAGACCTAGATCTCTGTATTAATAAGAAAACTAGGATTTCAATTATTTTCTTACGTACTCGAATAGACCGATAAACCGATAAATAGTATTTCTATATGTGATACTCGATGCACTTAAAAGATCACGGTGTTTCGAAACCGAGTAATTAACCCTTTGCACTCGATGATCTTTTGGCTAAAGATGAGTAGGAGTTCAAAGATTTTCTGCTATAAAACTGGCGATAATTCTTTCAGTAATAAATAAGAAATCGTATAATAATTAACACGTAGAATTACTTGATTTCCATAGCTCACACCGTTACATTATATTAAATTTGACATATTTATTAATATCGATCTTCGAAATTTTATCTAATGGCGACTGACGGTCATCTTTCGAGTGCAAAGGGTTAAATTTAAGCTCGAACCCCTAGACTGACGAGGATCGGCGAAGAATTCTTCGCGGAGACCTGTTCGTAGATTGTTCCCTAGAAAAACGCGTGGTAAATTGTAATTTTTGCGAAAGTAAAACGTCTGGCGTATCGAAGACATATGTACACGTTCGGCAATTTCGTTACTCGGGTTTCAGTGACACGTGCATCCATTTCTAGATTAAAAGGAGACAGGGTGCACACCGGGAGCACCGTATCCGGTTGCAGCGTTTCCCCGTAGACTCGTGAATGCTCTCAGAGTCCACAACCTTCAAAAGTGCATCCTGGCTATTTTCTTTCAAGAGTTACTATTATGGTGCATATGCAAGCGTCGCATTCAGAGCCGCATGTAGCGCACGAGAAGCACCCTATTTCACGGTCCTGGAGCTCGCGACCATTTTTTGAGGCTGGTTTCAAAATGTCCCACATGATTTATATTGGCCGGGGAAGAAAGTGACTGTCGCAGCGAGCCCGGGAAAACCGAGTCTCGCGCGTTTACCTCGATATTATGTTCCTGGATGCGTTGCACATTGCGTTTCGTTGTTATTAATAGTGTCGCCTGCTTCTTCCGCGAGCCTCGTCTACCAAGAGCCGTTGAATTCAACTTTTATTAAGATAATATATTATGCACGACGATCGTTGGAAAATTTCTGCGTTTTAGCCTGTGCTTCGAGTCGAGTACTTTTAACCCTAATTAAACCGGGACAAATTTATTTATCATCGTAGGATACCATTTCGGAAAGAAATCGCGAATCGGCCATTGCCAACAGGAACAAATTATAAATCGATCAGTATTTTCTACAAGTAAATGGAAAAGTTATTTTTGGTAGCAAAATTAATTGTAAGTTGCGTGGTCCCTATGGGGAGGTAAAACGTAGGTTAACCCTCTATGGACCGAATATATATTTTTCTTGACTATAAGAATTGTATGTAACGTAAAATCAACAAATACCAACCAATAAATTCAGCAGTTTTGACAATTTTGTTACAACGAATTCGTATTGAAAGTTTGAATTAACAACGTTTGTATTATTGTGCCAAGATAATGTGCAATTGATAGACGAGATAATTTTCCACGCCATCTTGTGGAAAAAAGGTCATAGGGGGTCATAGAGGATCTAACCTATCATGATCGAATAACCGGTGAAAAAAATGAAAAAGAATTAGTATTTTTAAAAATGGATCCACGGGAGGTATTGTAAAAATAATTATAAATATATCGAGAGAGAAATCGCGAACTGGAGTGATCAAGACGATAACGTTGAATGCAGTATTTAATAAAATACCCATACATTAGCATGTAACTTGAAAGTTGCACGGGCCCATAGAGGGTTAAGAAAAGTATAAAAGCAGGGCCCTCGACGACCAAAACAGAGTCCTTAGAAATTAATTGTGACCGGCACGAATGTGAGTCGCTGGCATTGAAAAGAGAATTAAATTAGAGTGCGTTTCTGTGTGTTTTCGTTGCGTTATCTTGGTGTTCTTTTCCTAAGTTAAATTAGTTTGATGAGTTTTATGTTCGTGTTGTTCTGTTCTTGTTATTTTCACCATCCTACATTACAGACGCTTATTTCCGAATTTATTAAGGGAGGTCGATTTCGCGAATTTGGGATTTTATTTTCACGCGTAGTGAAATAAATAAAAATACAGAATCAAGATTCGTTTAAATTTAGTCACGAGAATACATCGAGGATATATTGCACGCGAATTTTTAGATCAATTTGACGTATCTCGAAGGTAGAAATTAAACTGCCCTGCTTTCCTCATTTCCATCGATATTCGAGTGTTGGTAAGCGCGAAGTGTCTTGGAAATTACGTTAGATTCATGGAAAATAATTCGAGATAAAATGCCGGAAATTTCTAAATCGATCGTCACGCTAACGATCAGCTCGGCTGCAACGCGATCGACGTCCTTCGTCCGTAGGATTAATTGCGAGCAACTTTCTCTTCGCCATCCATCGGTTTTCACCTGGACCGTCGTCTTCCACGTCTCTCCACGAGAGAGAAGACGCTTGCAGAGGAAACGTCGATTTCCCACGGTGACAGTTTTTCGATTTCGCATTCGCTCGATGATCGTGCCGCTTCGTTTGCGGTAAATACTTTTCTCGTGGACGGAAATCGAGTAGTTTCGGCTGTTAAACCGGACAGTGGAATATCCGTAAAAAGAGTCGGACTATACCGACCTCGATCGAGTCTTCGGCTCTCCTTCCGACATCGCGAAATCGTCCCCCTCGTCTACGCGAGAATCTGTCGTCTTCGGACCACAGGAGAAGCGAGGAGAAAATTAATCCATTAGCTCGTCGCGAATTTTGTTTCCCTCTCTTTCTTTCTCCCCTTTGTCTCGTCTCCCCTTTTTCCCCCTTTTTCCTGGAAGCTTAGCGACGTGCTGTTTGTATGACTTAGCAGCGAAAACGGAGAAGCAGCGAGAAAAAAGAGGGAAAAAATGGGGAAAAAGGTAGGAAAAGGAGAAAAGTTTTCGTAGCTCGGTATAGTTTTCCCTCCGCGAGGCACTCCTTTTGATAGAAACGCTCCTCGTTTCGCGAGCAGTATTATTTCGTTACAAAAGTATCGGCTATTGAGCACACTTAGTAATTTGAACAGGATACGCGCCGTACGATTTTTCTTCCCGCTATATTTCTTCCCCATTTTTTTCTCCCCTTTTTGCCACGTTTTTAATGGCGGATAGACGGGAAAAGGAAACTAGAACGAAAAACGGGTCAATGCAATCTTGGAAGGTGCTTCTACAATAACAAACGCGGCTGCCTCTGTAAGATTGCATTGACCCATTTTCTGTCCCCCTCCTTTTTTCTTTCGCCAACGATTCCTCTAAAATACACCCCCTGTAAGTGCGACTTCAAAGTTTCCTTAATCCTCCGGCGTTTTAGCTCGAAAGGCAAACGAAATTTGCGTATTTGCGAGCAGAGTCGTTCGAGTTCCTTCGACTCGCCATCTTGGCTAAGATATAATGCTCTCTTCGCTAAACCGTATTCTTGTATATTTCGTCGGAGATATCGTTTCATGGGACAACGCGAAGAGAAATTATTAGCAATTGTCACGGATTGCACGAAATGGACGACGAGGAAATTTTTCTCTCGAGAACGAAATTTTTGACAGAACAGCATTCAATTTTCCCGCGTTTTCTTCCTTAACCGGAATGGGACGTAAAAGCAGTCTACTTTACTCTATAAAATCGATAGAAACGAGGCTATAAAAAGCAGTCGGTTGTTGGATGGAGAATTTCAAAAGCTCGCCACGATTTTCCACGGGAATCTCGAGTATCGCGTTTTCGAAAAATTATTTTTACCCTTTTCGGATTAACTTTAGATTAATTTCGTGGACCGCGGACAAAGGCGAGACCTCGCAGAACCGGTGTTAATTGCCTTGGAAATATTAGTCGGCTTGGTAACTCCGAAATCGCGAGAAATACTCGTCCGGTTTAATTACGTGCTAAATTGGCGAAAGAAGAAACGGGACATTTGGATCTCTAACGACGCCCTTGTCATTTGCCAAATGTAACAGCTCTGTCAAAGTTTTAACGAATTCCTTCAAACGCTTCGACGTTTAATCGTCGATCACTCGCGAGGCGTCTCCATTATCGGCGATCCGGATATCGATTACCATCTCGCGTGCGAAATAAAATTTCCTTCGGCCATTTTCCAACCGATATAAATCCGAATAAATTCCCTGCGCGACCCGCGAGGCGCGAGACGAAGTTATTTGTTCGTTCGTTTATTCATTTACGCGGACGCCCTTTGTTTGCCAGCGCGAGCGTTTGAAAAAGGCAGGGAGGAAAGGAGAATAATAAACGCGTGTATGATAACGACGCGTATACGAGAACGCGCGTGTATTTCTGGAGAAAAGGACGCAGAGTGGACGGGGTTAAAAATAAAACCGCAATCGGGCGTTCTTCCTCGATTCGCGCGATCGAAATTAATCTGGTTGGTTATCCGCGAGTAATCGCGATGAAAATTATCAGCCGAGAGAGGGAAAATATCAATCAAAGTTGCCATAATGGTCCCGCTAGGTCTGTTCCAACACCGGCCGATAATGTCCCGGATTCGAAGAGACTCGTTTACATCCCCGACAGCGTGTTCTAATGACTAACCCATAGCGTGCTAATGGAAGGCCTAATGACTGCGGAGTGGCTGCCGCTCCGAGACTTTCTTGATCCACTGCCAATTATGTAAGACGCTCGGCTTAACGTTTTTGGGTCACGAATACCGACCGATCAAGATGCCGGCTTCCGTTGCGGCCGATGTGTCCCGTTCACGAGCGCAGGGATCCGAGAAAGGGACTATCCGCGATCGGTTGCAGCGTTGGTCGATAATCGGATGGTCGGATCGCGGAAGAGGGACTCGTACGTGGTAGTTGACTCGCCGGGAAACGGTCTTCTTCCTCGGGGGAGTCTGCGATAGACAAAATAGATTAGAAGGGAAGAGCGGGTCTGTCCCGTTCTTTGACATGGCGGATTTGGCTGGCTACGAAAAGAAAGAGGCGGTGGAATGACGGAAGGGTGGGAAAGCGAGAAAGAGGAGCGGGGACCTGGGGAGAGCTAGGTAAGGTGGCTGTCGATAGCCTGATGTGACAGCCGCAATTTTTTTCCCGGGGCACTCCATTAACATCTCATTATGAACACTCGAGTAGCACGCCAACGGCGGTCTCGTCCGACGAAATATCTTAAGTTCAAGCTTCCATTAAAATATCCGACGAGCCTGGCGAGCCTTCGTGGCCTCCGGTCGACCCGATCGCCTTTCAACTACCCCGTTTGCTCGCCCGCTGCTCCGTCCGCGCTCCCTTACCAAAACCCTCGAGATTCGTCGAGCAAACGACCGAGAAGCCGCGTTGGAATCGAGCCCATTGGAAAGATTGAAAGGAAGGAGACCGGAAACGGTGGACACGCTCGCAGGCACGTGACCTCTCGCTGCGGTACTCCGCGCGGACCTGGATAACGAGGGATGAAATCGACCAAGGTCAAAATCCCAGCGAACACAAGGCCCTCGGTGCTTCTCCCCTCGATTCCCAGATTTCCACCAGTCGCGATTCCGCTGCATCGAGTTACCGGCTGTTTAGCTCGTTTATGGTCGAATAACAGATCGTGATTCGATCGTTGCTACGACTCCAGCCATCATTTTCAGCTACGAGTCTCGGGACTTTCCCTCTTGGAATAGCGTCCATTCGTTGGATGCAAATTACGTTAAACGGTAGACAAGGAGATACTTTTGATTGGCAAATATAAGGAATAAAAGATGGTTTATTCCAATATACTTATAGGAATGGGGTGAGTGCGGCTCTGAAAGAATGTCAACCCTAGGGACTGACCCTAGGCTTTTCGTTCAGACCTCTATCGCATGACGGCTAACTGTGACGTGAATGGAACGGCACGTAAAACCGGTGTTGAATTTAACGTGTTGACGCGTTAAACCTTGCACTCTTTTTCTCAATCACGCATTTCTATAGTCCCGTCTTCGGTGGGTCACGTACCCTAAACGCTTAGACGTATTTCGCTCTTCACTTGCATTCGATACAGCCATAAATATTCCGTTCATACGTTCATACTGCACGTGGTCACTCGTCCTACCGCACACACTTCAAATAACACTCTAAACATTCGATTTGAACCCTAGGCTGCTGTTTATTGGCCATCATCAGCTAGATAGACCCGAGTGTTCCCTCGCATTCACCCTCAAACCCTAGCATTCCTACATTTATTCGTGTTCTTATCGTCCTATGATTCGTACTCGAAAAATATTCCTCGGAGTTGGTCCAGTTTTAGGATTAATAAAAATATATATAGCAAAGTAAAAATTTCGTATCGAGAGAGAACGAGAGATACAATCGAACGCGTGGAAAAGGTTATATCGGAACTGTTTGCGACGCCATCGATATATACTATGTTCGATGAATTATCGACGTTACCTTTGACTCCATAACGGGAAATAAATAAAACACCGATTCCATCGATATTCGAGATTAATAATGGAACAGGGTCACGCGGAGGAACTTTCGCCCCCCTCAAAGGAGGAAGATCGGTCAGAATTCGTGGAACATTCGGAAATTCCAAATTGCCCGACGATCGAGACATACTTTTTCTTCCCCGGTTCCACCCTGTCTCTCCTCTTCCATCCCGGTGGAAGTTTAATTAAAGGGACGAGAAATCGGCGGCGATGTTTGGCATCGGGTAACACCAGAACGACAGGAATCCGGAAAAAAGGAGCGCCGGTTGCGTTTCTCGTCGTTTTATGAAAAGTTTCCTTTCCCCTTTAAATTCGCCCAGACGATCCCGCGTCGATTCCGACGTCACGAGGGGAAAACTACAGCTGCAGCTTTGTCCCTTTTCTTAACGCAAACTTTCTTCCCCGCGGATTCCGGATTTCTCCGCTGAACTTATCGTCGTGGCGTTCGAAAGGGGCGAAAGGGCCGATGGCTGCCTCTATCTGCGTATATCGGGGGTAAAACGAAGGAGATAAAAACGCGCGCGGAGATCGTGTTCCCTTTTTTAAATCAAATGACACGTGGAAGGGTAGCGGCTCGATCCAGTTAAAGGAAATTCCGTCATTTCAGACGTTACCGCATATCCGTCGCGGTGCATTTCAAATCCAGCAATTTCTACTCTCTCCTCCTACCTTTCTACGAACCTGCGTTCAAACTGGTTACGAATACCGACACCGATAACGTTATTTCTGCGTTTAATTCAACGACGGGGGGTCGCGCTACGCATCGAGCGAATTTTAAATGCCTGTGAAATTGGGAAAGCGGAAAATGGTGGAACTCTTTGTGACGCAGAATTTCGTAACAACGAAAATGCACGATTACCGAGAATTTCTTTTTATCGAGAAAAGTGAGGAAATATCCACGTAGCTGGTTGCAATTGGTGTCTGAAATTTTGCAAAATCGACGCGGTTATTACCCCGGACGCGGTTATTAGCGTGCAAGTAAAATGGAGGCGGTAGTTCCGGTGCTTGGAGCTCGGACACGATAAAATCCGCCGGTAACAATGCATCTTCGCATAACTCTCCGGATAAACTTATACCAGTGCACAAAGAACGAACTCCGCCGCGGATTAAGTTATTTCGACTCACTCAATTTTCCGAGGATTAACTGGAACCGTTCCGCCACTCTTCCACTTTATACAGCCGCGAACAATCTTTATTAAACGCGATCAATGTTGAATTTTAATTCCTCCTCCTTGCTATCCTCGCTATCTCGCTATTAAAGTAATCCCGGTGGCTTCGCCGGGGTAAATATTTATCGGGATAAAGGTATCGCGTAAAATGGAGAATAATCATTCGCGTTGAGTTTCCCTTTTGTCGCGGGCCGTGCACACGCCGCGATAAACGTAAGAGGAAAAAGGGGATGAAAATCGGGAACGGGTCTGGCGTCTCTCTTCTAACAGTAGCGGCTCGTTTTATTTTTACACGCTAGACGGTGTATACGAAATTAACAGGTGTCTGTGTAATACGAGCACGTATTCAAATCCCTCTTTATAGAATTACGACAACTAGACAGAGTATGACGCGATATAGCGGGACTGCGAAGGTGTTAAATTGTACATGCCGTGGAAAACGTTTCTAGAATGCTAATGCGGTGCCGCCTAATGCCACCGAATGCCGCCTAACCACGTTGTAATTTGCCTTTCTTCCAAGATGTGCCCGCCAAGCTGCTGTCTTTTATAACAAAGGATACGCGAGACGAGAGATAACGCCCGAGATGGTGTACAGTGTGTATTCGTTAATGACGACACGAGCGAGTGCCTCCCAATGCTCCTCGCTAACCCTTCAACCAGGCTTTGCCCTCGTTCAATGCATGCTTTGCACACGCGACTGATCCGTGCAAAAATATTACGATTCGCGGAAAAATTGTCACTTTGATTTATCTTTAAGCTTATTATCCTCGAAAATTAAATTTCGGATCCCATTAAATTTTATTAAATCGAACGAGATCGATAGATCTTTTCCTCGAGATACCTCGAAGAGAATCGCGCAACTTTTCGATACACTCAGTTGAACTTCGGTATCCCGGATATACGGGTGTCACTCGCGTTTTAGTCTACGAATTCTAATAAAAATTTCTCAGGTTCGAGATTTTAGCTGGGGTAATACGGGCGGGAGAATTTTCGCGATAAATGTAAAGCCGGTTCGTCATAAATAACACGGGTTCTTGGAACAAATAAATTGAACGAGAATTAAATTTAATTTATCAAGGACGGTGGGTACGAATTTTTATTGCGCCAGGTATCGAAATACGGATATCAAATTAATTCGAACAGCGGAGCCTCGATTAATTTCCAATTTCGGACATGGCCGAAAATTGATTAACCGAATGAGCAAAAATTTTGCGTAATTCGCGTAAATCGATTCATCGAAACTTCTCTAACCTCTGTCGATTTAGCACAGCATCTCGCTGCGTGAACTCGAGATCGGGGACGCGTATATCGGGACGGGTACCTTGCACGCGATTATTAGCCGAAGCAACGGGGGTAGCGTGCTGAATTATAGTATTCGAAACAGCTATTAAAATTGTAAACTGTACTCGGCTTGGAATATCACTCGAATGCATAACCCTGCTGTAATTTGCCCTTCCCGGCGCATAACGCTTTAATGTATCGCGATATACACGCGTAGCGGCGTGAAGTGCACCGAATAAAATGATATATGCGAGACACGCGCTAAAGTGGAAAGTAAAATGATTTATATCCGGCCTGGCAACTCTAACGTTAATACGTTTAAGTTATCCGGAAGCAGTTTTGTCGCAAAGTGACCCGCGAAACTTTCAACCCCTCGCGTAATTTCGTTCCTGTAATCGTGCATCCCCTATTCGCGGGTTTCGATGTTTAATTCATGCGATCTTGGTGTAAAATGTGGGGAAAACTCGGAATTTTCGGTAGTCGAGTAGTTGGGGAGAAAATAGTAGGAAAAATATTTTTCGCGAATATTATATTCGCGGGTCTTTGACAACCCTTGTGAGATTAGGTCAGAATTAAGTATAGGGTTGGTAGTTGTTATGTTTGCTTTCTGGGAGGCGGGAGGCTGAAGGTGTAAGAGGTACTCGAAGAGGGGAATTCGCGTGGTACCTGTAAGAAGTATGGAAATTCGGTGTACTGCTCCTAGTTTATCGAATTATCGATAATCGAGTGAAGTCATCGAAGGTGGGCAAATGGAAAAATATTATTCGACGAATGACAGTGGAACTGCGTTTATTTTTCGGGAATATATTTCTGCGCGACACGCATAAATGCAGTTAAAAACCAACGTTCCATTTCGAATTTATGGCTCCACCTATCGAGCTTATCTCGTTACTCAAAGGGAATTACGCAGATGCACGTTGCAAATGAATTTTTTAAACTACCGTATACCTTTCTCTGGAACATACCAGTTTTGGAAAAGTGTATCGTTTTAATTAAGCTGTCGTATTAATAACCGTGGAGGTAATATATTTCGAAGCTTAATTTATTAATTACATTGTTCAACGCGAATTTTAATCTGTAATATCCATCGGGTAATTCTTGTAAACTTAATACAAATAAGTTCCAGGAGAATTATGCAAATTTACAATAGATAGGAAATTCGTTGAATTTATTATTGACTTATACCACTAGAATTTCAACTTTGGTGCGCGGCTCTTAGCTTGGTATCGTTTCCCAAAGATTTCTCTTTACAGATGTACGCAGCAAATGAATTTTTTAAACCACTGTATACCTTTCTCTGGAACACACCAGTTTTGGAAAAGTGTATCGTTTTAATTAAGCTCTGGTATTAATAACCGTGGAGGTAATATATTTCGAAGCTTAATTTATTAATTACATTGTTCAACGCGAATTTTAATCCGTAATATCCATCGTAATTCTTAATCGTAGACTTAATACGAATAAGTTCCAAGAGAACTAAGAAAATCTAGAATAGATAGGAAATACGTTGAACTTATTATTGACTTATACCACTAGAATTTCAACTCTTAGCTTGCTATTGTTAAAAATGTCAAAATATTTTTATTATTCAGTCACTTCTAATTTGAAACAATTTTATCATTCGATACACGAATTTGAATGACTCTTTAATATAAAGTAATTAAAAAATAAACTGTGTAACTTTTAAGATGAGTATGAACCTTCTAATGTTCTTACTTTTTACGTAATACTTCCTTTCACACAAATATTGTGTCTTTTTAGAAAGACTCACATTTTTCGAAAACTGTTTAATAGAGCAATTTCGATTATTAATTTGTATTTAGGGAAGTCTACTACGCAATTACTATGCAATGGGTATTACAGATTAGAGAAAAAGTTAAGATTTGTTTGACAGTGTTGAATTTCTTATTTATTATTACTCTTATTAGTACTGTATTTCTTATTTTAGTACTTTCCTGTAATTTTGTTCAAAATTGTTAGTATTTCTGTTCCAATATTATCAGCGTTTTCCGTGCAAATACAATCCGTGAAAGTCACAGGCAGTGGGTCCGTAATTCGGCAAGGGGGTTGGAAGGGCCGCGCGATGCCGAGCTATCAATAATAAAATCAAGTTTATTGCCGAGGAGGAGGGTGTTACGCGCTGCAACGTGCCGAGTAATATCGAGAAAGAAACTGGAAACACCTGAGCAAATTGAATGCGTTACGCAGCCACCTAATGCAACCCGATAGTTGGGGGTGTAACGTTCCACTTGCAGCTTGCAAATCTGCGTTACAACCCCTGGACTATTTTGTTCCCGCATTCGACGTGTCCCTTTGCTTGGCGCGAGTGTACGCAAAAATAGCTTTAACGCAGAAAGGCCATTAAGTAATTTTATTTTGAAGTTCGACTTAATGCGAGAAGTGGAAATATATGCTAAAATACCTCTAACGCAGAAAGACCATTAAGTAATTTCATCGCGAAGTTGGAGTCGTTGCGCGAGGCGAGATTTATTGATTTCCTAACGTAACGTGTAAGAATATATCGGGCGGTGGAAGTGTGTGAAACGGGAATTATAAATGGCAGAAAAATCTAATTAGAACGGAGATGTTCGAGGTAACGATCTTCTCGACCATCTAAGTAAACGAATTTAACGATATTAATTATTTGTCCGCCTATTCGGGCACTTTTAACAAGATCGAAATTTCGCCCGCAACTCGAAAAACTGACACGTAAATTTATACTGCGGTATGCTGTTTTAATTAAAATATGGATTCCCTGGACTTACGGTATTGGATAACAAACCGCGCTCTGCGTGTACGGCTTGATGTACAAACGTACGAATTAATGCTTGAAATATTCAAAGTTAACAAACATCGAATTTTCTCCACGCGAAATACACTAGTGCTAATTAACAATCGGTAACGGAATTTTCACGCGCATCCAAGGATCGTTCAAGTATTTCCAAAAATTATTTCCCTATACATAGGGACATACCTTCATTGATAAATATAAGGAATAAAAGATGTCGTTTAATTAAAATATATATTTATTACGAGCTAAAGAGACTTAGGAGTAAAGTACAAACTAAAAGATTAGGCTAATAACTGATCTATGATCATGCAACTAACACTCGCACCTCAACCCTTCTGTAAACTCTGTAAAGGATTGTCTTCTTTCACACCTTTGCACCATTATTTAAACTTTGCACTCTCACAATCACGCATTTTTCACAGCCTCGCTGACGGTGGGTCACATATCCTAAACACTCAGACGCATTTTGCTCTTCACTTGCATTCGATACTGCCATAAATATCCCGTTTGCAGAGTGTCCTCCCCCACGGTTTTTAAGTCGACTGGTTAGAGGTATTCTTGTTTTACGGGATGAAAGAAAAAAGAAGGGATGCGTTTCATCCTGGGCCTGTTAGTGGACTCATCGGTAAGGCTACCTAGCAGGCCCTACCTTAGACGGGGATACTATTCGAAGGTTTAGAAGTTATATGTATAGGAAGCGGAGGTTTTCCGAGGACTTGCGAAAAAGTCCTCGAACCATGGGCTCCAATTCCCATTGGATGAAATGATTGGATTAAACCCCAAATAGCACTGTCCTCGACATCCTGTCTTAGGACAACCCTTGCACCCTCATTTAAACCTTATACTCTGTCTTCTTTCACGCTTATTCTTTCTTTCTCAATCACGCATTTCTCACAGCCTTGTTTTCAGTGGGTCACGTAACCTAAATACTCAGACGCATTTCGTTCTTCACTTGCATTCCATACAGTTATGAGTATCCTGTTCATCCGATTCTTGCATCCGGTCACTCGTTCTTCCACGTGCACCCCAGATAACACTTTAAACATTCGGTTTGAATCCTAGGCTGCTGTTTATTGCCTGTCATCAGCTAGGTAGACCCAAGTCTACTTTTGCATTCGCCCTCAATTCTATTATTTCTACATATACATCGTTCGCGAATTTAATTCCTGCAACGTTCGATTACGCTTCGTCCAAATCGTCTCCTTTTGCAGAAACACGAAATCTCGAGGTAATACAGGGAAGAATAGCGCAGATAGGAAATAAAAAGGATTTTGAGACAGTGGAAACGAGGTTCCTCGACTCGGGAACTCGTCGATCCGAATTTTCCTCGTCACGTAGGTACAGAGAAGACCGCGAAGAGCCGATCGTTATTCCGAAAACGGTAATAAGTAATAAGATATCGCGGCCGATGTGCGGGATAGTCAATTCGAATTCCCCGCTTTTGCATGCTACTTCCGCATTCCTTAACGGTGTCCCGGAGCACCGCCGCCGTTTCATAGTAAAAGTGCAATCAGCCCGATCGCTAATGCGCTTCCACGATGGCATACTACATTGCTGCCGCGGTTTTGCCTCGTCGAAATGGAATTTGCAATTATCCGGCCGCAGAAGGACCGCTTTGTTCCGAATAGCGCGTCGCGTCCACTGAATCTCCAGGCAGTTCCTGTTCCACTCTTCCAGACAGACTTCCTCCGACGTATTCGAAAAACTGGCAAATTAAGAGACACTAGCCCGTGAATCGTTAATTATTAACCGCTCGAATAACGCTTTGGATTAACAGCTTCTTCTCTCATTGCGTTCGTTATTCGCGGATCGCGATATATTTGCCGTGCTCTTGTTTTCGTCGAAGGAAAATGGAAAATAAATCAGCAAAATTATCATTAGTCATAATTCGACGGAATATTAAATTATTATTTATAGCAGGGCTGATGGATAGAGTGGAATGGGCACGAATAACACGATTTTAAATTTAATAATTGTTATGGTAAAATTCAGTCGTGAAGCAAACTCTACATTTCAGCGGTGTGGGGATGATTCCTTTCCCCAATGTTCTGTCTTTTGTCACCAGTCTTCTGAAGAAGACTTTTGACCTGCGAGACCCTGAACAGGCCAGTTCTAACCATTTGCCCGCCCAATAAAGATCTACACAGTTTTTTCACAGTTTTCCACTGACTACTCTTCCTTGCGTAATAACCCCTTTAACAATAATTATTGTAAGGGGTGTATTGTAAGGGCTGGATTAAATAAGTCTATCACTCGATGACCAGTTGTACTTTACTCCGTTGGATACAATATTTTTTAATATTTATCTTTTAACGGCGGGCCTTCTTTGTCAATTTTGAGATTCCGATTATCGCTGCTATGTGCTCGTCATTTATTCTGCCTTGTCGGTAACCGGAGCTCGCATACTCTTATAATATATTTTGTGGCAGCGTCATTCTTAACCTCGTCAATAAATGGATTCCCACTTGAAGGAGGTCGAGGACATCCTCGCAAATCCTCGGCAAGAAACCCTCCGTTTTCTATTATATAATTTCCAAACTTTTCAATAGTATCTGCATCTAAGGCAGGGCCTGCTAGGTAGCCTTACCGATGAGTCTACTAGCAGGCTCAGGACCAAACGCATCCCTCTTCCTTTCGCCCCTTCTAGCACCACAGCTGCATCTAGGATACCTGTAGTTAGCCGATTTTAATAACTATGGGAGAGGACCACCCCACAATTTAGAATACAAACTATCGCTTGGCATAGTTTAAGCCTAGTTTAATTTCACAACTTGACCACAACGCTGATGCTACTCTAGCACTTTAACTATGCCACTGACTCTAACGCTCTGATCGTAAACTCTGACTCTTCGCACTGACACACTGACACTCACTCTCGAACCATAAAAGAATTCTACATTATTTTCTGGAATATCGTTGAATATATTTTAAAAGTCAGAAATCTTTTATTTTTGGATTCTATCGCGACAATTGCAACCAGTCACAATCGACAGTATCCGTTCTCCACTTCGTTCGAGAGGACACACAGTCCAAGAAAACTCACCCCCTCTCGGGGAACATGTTTCACCCTTTAGATTTTCCCAGCTCGACGCATAAACTATGGAAACAAAAGGCGGCAGGGGCGAATAAAAACCAACAGGTCGGCATTTTCGGATCGTTGTTCTTAATTTCATCCAGGTTGCCGGAAATTTCGCTTTTCCCGGGACGATTCTTTATCGCGAGGCCGGAATGGTCGCGGAACAGCGGTGTTCCGTCGGTGAAATTAATTCTAGAGGGGCTAGTTTGCAACGGACACAACAGGTATTATGAACACGAGTCGAGGCAGGATTTAATCCGGCGGCGGGGGGACGGGCTGCGAGGACCAGGGGGGGATGAATTCGCGATTATCGTGTTAGTAATCTTACGAGTTTAGCTGCACATGATGCGCAATAATTCTTCGGCGTACGTTTTCGTAGCGGGCGGTGCAATTGTCAGGAACAGCCGCGCGAACGTTCCTCCCTAATGGCGAGTTTGTTAGCCGACACGGTGACGCATTCGCGCTGCAAATTCCGCTGGTTCAACCTTGGAACCCCGTATATTCGCGGCAAGTTGACGTTTCGATGGAAACTTTTTCAATCTTTCCCGACCGCCACGCGGCTAGCAAGACGATCCGCTTTTCTAATTCCTCGGCCAGCTCGCGCGAGAATGTGGCAAGTTTCGTGGACGGGAATATTTCCAGTCGGTCGTCGAAATTCCCGAGTTACAGTTCGGACGATACGGCTTTTCGACTCTGGTAATTTCGTCGAATCGGCGCTAACCGAGTGCCACCTTCGCGAGATGTGTCCTCGTTGAAATTCCAACTGCCACGGGCGCGTTAACTTTACTTTCTTAACGTTTCCCTTTTCATTTCCCATTTTTTGTTCAGCAGACAGATAGAACCGCGTCGTTCAACGCGGCGCGAACTTTTCTTTCGGTTATTATCGACCCGGCAAAATTGCGAATCGCGTTGAAATAGCTGTTAGACTCGTCGCGTGATCGATCACTGAAAAGCGGTAATGAACTTCGGGGACGCGTTGTAATCTTAATGAAATGGCCCTTGGCAGCGCACGGTCCAAGTCCGTTTAATTGGATCGCGTTTTTACAATTCAATTCGAAAATTAGGAATTTCGGAATGAAACGATTCGCGCGCGATATATCGGAGTGTGTGTGTCCAGGGACGAAAGTTTCAGTGATACGGACCCGTTATTGACGCGGCGTGACGCGTGCAAATCGGGTCTTGGAATTATTTGCGCGCGGTGTTAGGATAATTCGTTTAATCGGTGGAAATTCGAGGGAATTTTCTCCTCTTTCAATTTCGCGCTTCCTTTGTGCGAGTAATTTAATGGAACGGGAAACAGAGGCGCGTGGTTTTATTTCTTCCATCCCTTTGCTTGTCTTGTCGCAAGTTCCTCGGGCCAACCAAAAAGTAGGTGAAACAAGAGGAAGAAAGTTAGAGAAAGGCTGATGGAGGTTCTTGTCAGGCAAAGAGCGTGTGCCCGGCTTGCAGGCGGCCCAAAATACCTGCGGTTAATGAAGCTGCTAATGCCGTGCCTCGTAACTGCGTATCGACAAACGGAGAAGTTGTCAACGTTGCGACGCATTCGTCTAACAGGTGTCAATAGTTAACACGTTGGAAGCCACGTCAGTTTTACAGGGATTGCCCGTAATTGCACTATGAATTTTCTATTATGCGATACATATAACGTTGAAATATTATCTGCAATAGATAAGTTACAATGTATAATCATCTTTGACGTGTTAATTGCGACGGGGGTCGCCATTGAATAAACGATGGTAATAATAAAAATTTCTAAATATTGACATTTGCTTAAATTATATATATTTCTATCAATCTGGGCGCGCCGGCGGTCACCAGTGACGATGATCACCATGGCATTCAACGTGTTAACTTACACCCTTTCCTGGCGAACAGCGACGATATTAACGAACGGAAGTCGTTCTTCGTGAATCCTCCGAGGGTGGAAGATCTCGAAGAATGAGTATTATTTCGTGAGACGGAAATGAGGGATTAAACGGTCTCTTAATGAGGAAATTGGAACGTTGATGACGAAAGCCAAGTTGAAACTTAAAATAAATCTAATTCAGTTAAAAATTTACGAATTCTTCCACCTCGCTCGAATTTCAAATATATCTCGTTTCGTTTTTATAGTTATCACTGCATATCTTCGTCACTGTGATTATCCTCGTACTCTAGGCTAAACTACTCTAGGTTACCTATTTCTACGCACCATCGAGATATTCACCCCCAAGAGATTTTCGCGTGAGAGATCGGCAAGCGATCGTTAATTCGACGCGATGGGGTATTTTTGGAAACGCGACGATACGAAAAATGACGGTGAATAAAGAAGGCAGGGACGTAAGCACGAGGTACAAAGGGGTAGCGCCTCGTCAGCGCCAGACACGACAATGGTCGCCGAGGTAGAATCGAAGGGAAGTTAAAAGCAGGCGTGCTTTGCGAAGGTTAGAGGGAAGAGGGTGGAAGGAAAATCCGGAAAAGGATGGAAAAGGGGAAGGCGGGCGTGGGAAGGGCGACTGGCGAGCATGGACTATGCGCGCCACGTGTAATTAGCAATGTTCCGGGGTGTCGGGACTCGACTTTAATGGAGCGCGTCGCATTAACCCCGGCATTTACACGTCAGGCACGAAGATCGAGTGGAATCGGAGAGCGTGCCTCTTTCGAGCGGCTTAAATGGATTCACGTTGTCGAGTTATACGGCTGGTCGCCGCGGCCTTCGTAACTCAGATGAACGAAACAGCCGCGGAGGGTGGAATACCTTTGTCGTCTCGTCGTCCACGCGAAATAGACGTGAAATCGGGGATAATGCGATTTTTCGCACCCTTCGAGATGTAGATGTAATTGAGCATCGTTGGAAAATGCAAATGCGAGAGGGAGACATTCGGATAGACGTACTTTCACTATCGAGAGGAACAAGCGAATCCCCAAATTTCTATTTCTCATTGCGCCATTGGATAAAATTTCGAGGATCGATATTGTAGGATACCAAAAGAAATCGCGAATTGGCTATTGACAACAAAAACAAATTGTAAACCGATCGATATCTTCTAGAAATAAATCGAAAAGTTATTCTATATAACAAAATTAAGTTGCGCGACTCCTCTACGGGGAGGTGAGGCTTAGGTTAAGAAAAGCATAAAAGCTTGGTCCTTGACAACCAAAACAGAGTCCTTTGAAATCGCTTGTGACCAGCACAAGCGTGAATCGCTTGGTGTTGGAAAGAGAGTTTTAAAAGAGTGCGTCTTTGTGTGTTTTCGTTATCTTGGTGTTCTTTCCCTGAGTTGAATCAGTTTACGAATTTTGGGTTTGCGTTATTGCGTTCTTGTTCTTTCGACTATTTTCGCTGTCTCGAGACCAGTATTCGCCATCCTACAATAATATGTGATATTGTTTATTGTATTAATTGAAACACAGCGACTCGCAACTCGGACAATAGAGAACTCTCTATAGCAACCCTCTTCTGACACTCTCTCTTATGACACTTTTCAGCTAATCTCTTAGCATCCCCTTTTATACTCATGCACACCACACACTTGTACCACACATTTCCAAGTGTTCAAAAATTCCACGTGCATTCTAGGAACTCATTCGTTCTCGTACTACTGACAGTTTAGCCTAAGCATCCTGTCAATCCACTATCGCACCACTATAATTCCAAACACTTGTCAATCACGTTGACAATTACTTGGTCCAATTCCACATTGATTCTTGTCTTTCATCGTGATTTATGTAATTCTTGTTAGTGTTAATGATATGGATATATTGACTTGTCAGTCGGTTGAAAAAGTTTTTGTATTGACACGTGCAAATTTGAGAAATGGTGGAAAATATTGCGTCACGAGTGTGACAACAGATGAAAGTTAGGGTAGTTGAGAAAGGTAACGTTTTTGGAGGGTTCTCGATTTGGTTGAAGCTTGTTTAAGAACACTTGACAGTTGTAAATTAATTAATTTACTGGTCTACTACTTGACAAAATCCTCGTGTCAATTGCCCTGGACTCTCGTGACAGTTGTCAAAGGACCATATTAATGACAATTAATATTTTTCCATTGTAAATTTTAATTAATTTAACTTGATTCGATGGCAGAGGATAAAAGTGGCTGTAGGATATATAACGTTAAGTAAATGAGCAGACAAATTCGTGGTTTATTGAATTAGCGCGAAGACGAATCTGAATTCGGTGTGAGAAATTGCAAATTAAGAAATTAGCGACCTTCGGAAGTTGGAAATGAGTTTTCGTCCTGTTTTAATTTGTTTTATTACCCGGGAATAATATTAATCCTTGAGATTTTTGGCCAACTTAATTCGAACTTGTTCATGTCGTATTCTACCATCTAGTTTGAAAAATATAAGAAAATCATCGCCATTACAACCTTTTCTTCGTGAAATAATATGTCTCCTAATAAAGTACTGTAATTTACGTATTAAAAGC
>NW_016907942.1:17121-72326 GCF_001483705.2 Eufriesea mexicana | reverse complement strand
ATATTTAAATCATTAATATATATATAACTGCCAGACCTTTGAATAGTACCTAGTCTAAGGCAGGGCCTGCTAGGGTAGCCTTACCGATGAGTCCGCTAGCAGGCCCAGGACCAAACGCATCCCTTCCTTTTCCTACCGTCCCTTCTAGCTACACCACCACGGAGGATACCTGTGACCAGCCGCCATCAAATGATGGCGAGGGAGGACCCCCATAGTTCTATAGTAGATTGTTTCCTGCACTGAGTTGATGGTGGGTCCTGGATGATAGTATGGTCGTGATGATTGTCCGGTCTTCTTGGGATTTTTAGAACTCTCTCGTGACTGGTCAGTCAGTAGTTTTATAAGTTTCGTGTATTTTACTGATTGGTCGGTGACTAATATTCGGGGTGTGTGCTAGTTTCGACGTCCTGCTGTGGTAGTGGAAGCCTTACCGATGAGTCCGCTAGCAGGCCCGGGACGAAAAGCATCCCTTCCTTTTCCTACCGTCCCTTCTAGCTACACCACTTGGTGTAGGATACTTGTGACCAGCCGCCATCAAATGATGGTGGGGAGGACCCCCATAAGTTCAATTGCTAACGATCACTTTCCTCTTCCTCGCCTTCATCTTCACCGATGTACACACGTCCTCAACTATGCATCCTAAGATGGTCACCCATCGCCATTAACGCATTCGTAACTGATAGTGTAACCCCATAAAAAATTCTCCCAACCCCTCCTCCATCTTCATCCGATTCCCTCTGCTTCATCTCACCGCGGTTTCTCGGCAATTCTTCAAACAACCCCTCGGGCAAGCCACTCGTAACTCAGCCACGCGATGAAATTCCCTAACCTTCGAGAGGTGTATTAACATCTGACGGATATCGGTAGTGCACGGAACACGTGGACCTCGGTCCCACAATTTTAACCCTTGTCGTGACAGATCGAGAGCTGGTTTGAAATAAGGGATATCAAGTCTCGCTACGTTCCATCAACGAGTCTCTCCATCGCTGAGCGGGCATCCCTTTGTCAGGAGGCTGGAGCATAATCGGCCAGGTTCCTCTCCCGGTATCTCGGCGTGTAACGATACCGTCGGCTCAATTTATTCCGAGATTATGCGTGGCGAGCGCGCCCGGAACGCGCTTACGCGAATTTAGGATCGCGCGCAGCTTCGCGACAGACAATGAGTCCCAAGCTGGAGGAAGGGTTGGTCGAATTGTCGAGGACGGTATCGGCGTGTTTAACGGGTACTGTAACGAGTGCGCCGATTGTGGAAGTTACTTGTCGATGGGAAAGTTGGAAATCCATATCGGTGAAAATTGATGCGGATGATGGTGTGCTAGGGGCGAGGTGTGCTAGAGGTGCTAGCTAGGTGCGAGGTTCTGCGTTAAGATCGCGGATTAACGCTAGTGGGGTTCATAATTGCGGGGTTGCTTGCATTTTGTATGCGAGATGTAACAAAGGAGAGCGCGAGTGCGATGATAATGTAGGAAATAGATAATGCTAGTATCTGTAGATATGGAAGATAAATCGAAGAAGAATCGTGGTAAGAAGTTGAATGTGAGAGAAGACAGCAAAATAATGATACATCGAAAAATGATCGCTTCGTGTTTTATTTCTGTCTTTCGATGAAAATCACTATCATTGACTATGATAATTCGTGTATCTTGTGTATTGACCCTTCAGTCGCCATTTGATAAACATTTCGAAGCTCGATAGTAATTTGTTGGAATACTAAAGACATAATCGAGATATCTTACATATAACGTCGATGTTAAAATGTTTTTGATTATTATATACTAATGTATGATTGTGTACGTGTCGGTCGTCAGTCAAATTCCTTTGTTCAAACGAATCAGTCTCTAAGCAATCGTTGTACAGCACACACCGATCGAGTTACCAATTATTAACGCGTTGCCTTTCTATAATTAGCGTTCCTTCCTTTTTAACTCCACTGTCATACCAAATTCTATCATAATTAATATATCAAATTTAAAATAATGTAACAGTGTGCGAGGTATCGAGATTAAATATTTCTACGTGTTAAATGTTATATGATTTCTTACTGCTCAAAAAGTATCATCAGCTGTATAGCAGAAAATTTTTCAACTCGTACCCTTCTTTAGCCAAAAGTCGTCGAACGTAAAGGGTTAAATTGGGAACTGGAATTAATTTTTAAGTTAGATTGTCGCTGTATAGATAAGTGAAATTCAAAATGTAGACTGATGGGTGTAAACTTGAAATAACAACGATTGAACGATTTTTCTTTAGATTTTTCTTTACTCGAGGAAATATTCGAAATATTTTGTAATTATTGGAAAGTTTGAGCTCTCGTCGAATTCGCAAAGCGATCGAATAACTTCAAAATTCTGCAGATATCTTGCTGCATTCGAACAGAATGCGAAAGAAGGTGTTTCCAATTATGCAAAATTTGAGAATGAATAAATCATGTGTTCGAGGCTATTATTCGAACGTAACCGTTGCAGCGTGCAGACGCTGAAATATCCCGAAGGGATGGATTAAGAGGGATTGTAAACTTAGCATCCCGACCACCGAGTTCTGTTACTACAAAATTTATGCGAATTACTGGAATTTTCTTAATCGTCCCCGTCTTGCCCGAAAATTCGAACCTTCGGCCGTTTAATAAACGCCTCGACTCGTTTTTCCCTTTCGCGTTGCCACGATTTTACTTTCCGAGGAATTACGTCCAGAGAGAGTTTACGTTTATTTAAATTCGAACGTCTGCTTTCACTCGGTGTGGTTTGAAACGAGGGTCAGTTTTACGCGAATCGATCGACCGTATACGGTAGCATATCCAAATTAAGCCGGAAAATTCGGTAAAGCTCTTTTCATTTCGTGTTCGTATAGCGTGGAAAAGGTATTGTAAATACGGCTTAATTCGTGTTCGAGAAATATTCTTCGGTAATTCTGCGCTAATCTCCTTATATACACTCCACTGCGTTAAATATGAAAGACAAACTGCTTTAAAAATGAACTCCACAAGATATCTGCATTCGAAGCATCGCTGTATATTGTAAAAATTAGAGTACATGATTTTTTCCATTTCTAATTCATTGAAATTAATACCAATTTTAAAATTATAATACAAAATTTGATTAATTTTGGTTCTTCCCTTCTCTATAATTACCAAATTTTGATAAATTTCCCCAAAATTCTGACTGAAAAATTGTCGATCTTCCAATGGCTGTAATTCCACTCAGAAAAATCGCGCGATAGATTACCTAGGCTGCTTTTAAACAGCGAAACTTCTCCTGTTGTACCTCCTTATCGCATTTTTCAAGTATCATTTGACTCTATTCGACGCGAGGTAAAAGAACAAAGGCTTTTTCCCCAAAAATTTTGCGTCTTCCAATTTTCAAATTTCTTCAGGAACCTCAGAAAATTTTCGTCGCCATTCGTTTTACTGTCTATCTATAGAGAAAAGTCTGCTCTTTCCAACGACCCCTTAAAAATTCGCGCGCGATTTTTTCTCGCTACTCTTTCACCTTCCACAAAATCCCTTTTATCCGATTCCATTTTATATATTTATAATCTCGCCAAAAAATAAGAAAGGAAGAAAAGAGTAAACAAATTGTCGAAACTGCGAGGATGAGCGGAAAAATTTCGTACTGGTGCGAGAACAGTGCATCGATCGAGGACGATGGAACGCTCGGTAACTGATACGAAAGGCGGCCTTGTTAAGACGTCGCGGTGGCCGCGGCGGGAAACGTTGCCGGAAGTTGGCAGACGCATCGGAAAGTAAGACGGATCCGGTGTGCGGTTAACGATCGAACGTGTCGAAGGAGAGTCGCGGTGGAAGGTGGCGCGCAACCGAGTCCCGACGACGTCCCGGCTTCTCGCGCAAACTTAGTTTACTATCGTGGTTATTTACCCCACCTTCTTCCATTCGGGGTACGCGAGAAACGAGGCGACGCGAGGTTACAATAAGAGCACGCGGCCCAGAGACAGACAGGGACGACACGCGGATGCTGGAAGCGAGCGAGAGCGACGGACAAAGGGGTAGCGGAAGGTCGGAGAGCGTGTGCACGGTTACAAGGGATGAGGGTTGTAGGACGAAAAGTGAAGAGGACGGAGAAAGCTTTGTTCCCGTGACGTCATGATGGAACGTGTCCCGTAACTTCTGCTCAGGAAATTGGAGAAGTATTGTGATGCAGGAGGTAGCCTGTCGGACGAGAAAACCGAGGAACCTTCAAACTCCTTCTTGGCCCGCTTATACCCTCGCGGAAAATTGTACGTGCGAGCCGGAGCAGCTCGACGCGGTCGTATTCAAATAGACGCATCTCGAGTGGCGGTTCGGCCTAAGAAACGATGAGAATAACACGCGATCCCGGCATTCGCGGGGATTTCCGTTGTTGAAGAGAAGACACCGGAGATGCTGTCTTCTCGCACATTTTTCGCCCCAACTGGACAGGCTTTTGTGCTGTTCCTCTGGCGTGGCAGGGTAACGAGCGTTGGTATCGAGAAGCATCTCTCAAAATCGTTTGTTACAACAATTATACCGCGATACAGTATTGAAATATACAAAGTCCATATTAAGACTAGGCATAAAAATGATCGATTCGAAACAAAAATGGCTGTGCTGTTGAAAATCGCCTAACCTGGAGGACCTAAAGGACCCTTCCAGCGTTACAAATATAGACTCTTTCGAATACGTGAAAGGGAAAAGAAGATCCCTTCAAAATAGGGATGAACTGAAAACTCGCGAGGAAAAATCTAGACGATGTAAATGTGAGTTTGTTGCATAACAATCGTGTATTTATCGTAAAATTATGAATTTACACACGCATTGTATTATAATTATTCACTCTCTCGCTTCTTATAACAAACTGAACTTCCTTATAACATATTCACTCTGATCCACAGCAACTGCACAACACCACGCATTCTAGATCTTCCACTCGCATTTCTAAAAACATACATATCTACATTCCTGCCATTACTCGACCTCACGCATTTGCATTCACTCTGATAAAACCAAATCCACGGTAAAAAGGTTGTACAATAGACAGCGAATAACCCTGTCTGGGCCTACCTAGCTCGAAAGTGTCCAACAGGCTCAGGCAAATCCTTGGCCAAATCTTCGTTAAACATTAAAGACAGGAAATGGGATCCAAAGGACAAAGACTAGGCCTCGTACGAATCTCGAGTAGACCAGAAATATTATAAACGAAACCAATGAAAAATACTCGACATGATCTTCCCCTAACCTCTGTCATAGTCCTCTATCCTCTGTAGTGACGGTACCCTAGCTGTCACGGTATATCGAATGGCGATTGGGAGATGGAAGATTGTCCTAGATCTTCAGACGGTTATAGCTCACCTCTTAATTAACGTCATTGACATTAATCATGCAGCACGCTCGAAGCGAGTCTCGCAATAGATCCATTCGATATCTATCGAAAAATAACAGCGATGGAAAATTACCCGTTGATAGATACCCGGATTTTTATCCAACGTCATTCGAAACGCACGCAATAAATTCAATCCGAGTCGTGCTCTTTTAACGCGAATGTTGTACGTACTATGTATATCAATATTCGCGATTCGTTATAAAAATGTTGGAGCCGCAACAAAATGTCAAAGGCATCGTCGCTGAAGGGATTCAGCCAGCTATTGGCAGTGAATAGCCAGTTCATCTTCTAACCAAGTATTTCATATCCGTTGAAAATGACACACCGTCTGTGCCATATTTTTGTATCCCATTCGAGTAATTTAGCACCGGGGAAGTATTCGTTACGCGTATTCGTTTGGCTAATTACAACGGCGGAAGCACGGGGTACCAGGCTTTCGGGTGATTTTCATTTTCACCCGAATATCCCGTGACACGTTCTTCGACGTTCTCGCGATTAAAGTAAAAATTCCGAACCGACTGATAGCGGCGCGTCGTTAAGGGATCGAGCAGGATCAATTATTCGTCGAACGGGATGCGATTTCGAGCATCGGGACTGAAATGGCCGAGTGGCCTTCCGCGCGCCGGTTAAATCGTTACTCGATATCTCTTTGATTCCATTTTCAGCCGACCGCAAAGTTTTGATGATTCGAAAGCCACCGACGAAGCACCGAAACAATCCTGCCGCGAGTTACACGAGCAGAAACGTCGCTCGCTCAATGACATAATTTGCCCGGTGCCCGTCTGCAGGTAATTGACGCGTTACGAGATTAATAAGATATATTTCCGGCAATTGCCGATCGAATTTGCCCGGAAGTGTTTTACGCTTTTAACCCCGCGGATATAGATACTACAAGCGGATATAGGTGTCATAAATGTAGGATCGGGGTGGGTGGATGGGCTAAAGTAATGTTGTTTTACTGCTTCTTGAAATACAATAAACTTATACTTATTGGCTACGAAACTAGAGACCCACTACGCTCGACTTTTACTGCTTAGACACTATCTTGAGGACCGTGAAGGACTGGTCCTGCCCGCGCCCTTGCACCCTTATTTAAGCATTCACTCTATCCTTTTCCATACCCAGGCTTTCCTTCGCAATCATACTTCTTTCCCATGCAACCTCGGTGGGCGCGGTACTTCAGTCACTCTGCACGCATCTCTAATCTTTCCCTCTATCATAAACATTCATTGAAATCGATCCTCTTGCGCGCGGTCTCTTTCGTTCTGGGTCCAGACACACCTGCCATTCTTCAAGGGTCGTACTTATTCCAATCCCACATAAATACATTCGCGATCCTTCCTGTAGTCGTGGTTCGATTACGCGCGAATAATTTTGATTAATTATTCGTAGTTAACACGTAGAAATCTCTAAGACATACCCTAAGGTCTGGTTGTTGGTTTCCTTCCTTTTCCTGAGAGAGGGCGTTTCTAAAAGAGCCAGGAACTTGAAGAAGAAGACTAGTCAAATGACCAAAGTACGATGTAATTGCATGCTTTATGGGATAGGTTCGTACAATTATGTAGTTTTTCCTAGATTGACCTGCACACGGTTTCCACCAATGTGGACAAGACAGTGCGTCGATGTCTAAGGCCCATTACAGATGGCGCGCGAAACACGAGGAAACTCGTGAGCTCTACGCAATGTGTTAAGACGATCTACGTCACGATTTTCCGCGTTCATTGCGATATGATCGTTTTGTCAACGTTAAATCTGTGGGAGATACTCCCACACGGTCGTTAAAGTTGACTTGTCGCAGGTATCCTCGATGTGGTGGTGGTGCTAGAGGGAACAAAAGGTTGATGCGTTTCATCCTGGGCCTGCTAGTGGATTCATCTAGTAAGGCTACCTAGCAGACCCTGCCTTAGACAGGGAATACTCAGGAGAGTTTGGAAATTGTCCACTGCATGGGGTTTCATGACGATTTCTTCGTTGTTTCCTGTGGTTCCTGAAGATCCTACGGTGCTCTGTTAGTTGGTATCCCCTTGGTCGTTGTACTATGATAGGATATCAGGTAGAAGGACGAAGGAAGACGAAGGGATTCGTTTCGTCCTGGTCAGGTCAATTCATTTTTCCAATTTAGCATACGTTTAATGCGCCAGAAACTAGATATAATACAATAATATACACATAAAAGAACCAAAATGTACAAAATTACAAATGGAAGCTTAGTCTATGAGATCGATGGCTCCAGCTCGAAGCACTGCGACCTAAAATCAAACTTAATCTATCGCGCTTATCGTTGTAGGATAATATAAACTCAAGAACTACCTTATATTAGCATGCGTGTTTACCTCTGAATAGAAAGGTTCGAAAACTATACAGCTTTTGGTTTTAAACTACCCAGCAAGCCCTGTCATAGACGGGGAATACTTAGTATAGTATACTTAGTATAGGAACTTCTATTTAAGGGAGGTCGAAGATTCACCGAGGACTTGCGAGAAAGTCCTCGAACCTCCTTCAAGCAGGAATCCATCTATTAGCGAGGGTGAGAATGATGCCGCTACAAATCTTACCTCACTCTCGCATCCAACCTTAATACCCCGCGAGTTGGGATGCAGCAAAGTCGCTCTCTAATACTTAGGTCTATTCGTATCGAACCGTAAAAGTAGATAATATATTTCAGGAACCACTATGGTCCTTACAGGACCTCGAGCATGCTGTCCACTTTGATAGCAAAGATGTCGACGAAACGATGGGGCTAGGCCCTAGGTTCACTGGGGGAAGTGGACCCAGTGTCCACAAATTGCTCCGTGTGAGGGGGTCCTCCCCCACGTTCGTTTTGATGTCAGCTAGTCGCAGGTATCCCTCGGTGGCGGTGTATCTAGGTAGGAATGGTAGAAAAAGGAAGGGATGCGTTTCGTCTCGGGCCTGCTAGCGTGCTCACCAGTAAGGCTACCCTAGCAGGCCAATCCAATTTTTCCAATTTAACATACGTTTAATGCGCAAAAAACTAGATACAATAATATACATATAAGAGAACCAAAACGTACAAAAGAGTTACAGATGTAAACTTAGATTATGAGATTGATGGCTCCAGCATGAAGCACTCGCGATCTAGAATGAATTTTAATCTACCGCACTTATTGCTATAGGATAATAGAAACTTAAGAACTATCTTATATTAGTATGCGGGTTTGCCTATGTATAGAAAAGGCACGAAAACTATACAGCTTTTGGTTTTAAGTGGGTAAGGGGATGGATAAATAAATATAGATAAATAAAATAGACAAATAAATAAATAAATAAATAAACAAAATAAATAATTAAATAAGTAAGTGGAAAGGGGGACGAGGGAAGAGGAGGTAGATGGGGTATATATGTTTTTTCATTTATTTCCAAATGATATTACACATTACTAGTAATTATGAGGAATCTGAAAAATTACGAAAAACACAGCATAATGATTAAGTAATGAATTCCTGTCGGGGATACCAGCCGCCGCACTAGCTACCCTAGCAGGCCCTGCCTTAGACACTGGGATACTATTGGAAGGTCGGGAAATTATATATATAGGAACTGGGGGTTTTCGAGGACTTGTGAGAAAATCCTCAAAGTCGGAGTCCATCTAGTAGTGAGGGTGAGAATGATGGTCGCTACACGTGTAACGAATTTACAACGCGTCTATCATCATCGAGCCTGCAAACGCTGCATGCTGATAATTCGCGTAACCCACAGGATCGGGGGCATCCTTCGGACCCCGGCTTCCGGTACCAACGATCGACTCTAGCTCAAAAGTCCTTCTTGATGCGTGCAGAAAATATCCCTCGTCTAATTTCCCCGTCGTAAACCCAATAATAACAAAGCTGCGCCACCCCCACATCCTCGTGTAATCCCGGAATTAAGCTTCGGCATACTACGTAATTCACAATGTTGAAATCGAGTCACGTTGTCGAGTGACACTTTTAAAATGTATTTCCTGCGTGAATTACTTACAGCTCCGTCTCCTCTACCGAACTTTACGAATTCCTCTTACGCGAGGATATTTGAATTCCGCCTCTTTTTCTCCCCCTCTCTCTCACTCTTTTTTCTAAAGGGATCCTGCACTTGGTAATTCGAAACTTCTGACTTCCATCTTTAGCCTCTCGTCGTGTCTCTATCCCCGTCTTCTCGCTAACTCTCTCTCTATCCGACGCCGGGTCCCTCACTCTTCGGAGTTCATCTAAGTTAAGCTCTAGTGATTTGCATTCCAGAGCTAAGGACGTTCGAAGTTCGATAAGGCAATAAGTGTGAAAAAGTGATTCCGCGCTGGCGCCGTGACCGGGACCAGGCTTCTCCAATACGCTCGACAACGTATAAATTAATCACGAAATTCCGCCAGGATAAAAATAAAGAGCAACTTCGGTGCAAGTACACTCGGCGTTCGATGACGCGGAAAGCTGAGGGAGCGATTAACCGCCATTCGCCCCGTGTCTCTCGGCTTTCTTTCTTTTTCCTTCCCCCCTTTCTTTCCTCCCTCTTTCTTTCTACCCCCGATACCGTACTCGAGCGGGCCGCGTTTACGCGTTATGGAAGAAATCGTGGAGCCGGTTGGCCCCCCGAGTCTTCGCCCCCTTCTCGCGAGTTGCATCTGGCCGTAATTCGAGAACCCGGCTGAATATTTCAAAGACTGCTCGCAGTGCAAGAAGTTACGTATTTGGGGAAACCGACGTGGAACCGGGTAATGGGCTGTTCTCCTTTTATCCCTCGTGTTCGCTGCGTTATTTAACATTATTCACACGCGCGAATTCTTGATTACTTCCGACAAGTTCTGCCTACTTAACTTTCCGCTGCATTATTTACGCGACTTCAGAGTTGCGCGGAAGTTCGCGTAATTAACGATTACGATTCCAATGCCTGACCCTCGATTAATCTTTGCCCGAGGAACGCGGGAAAAGGCGAATTTTTAAATTCGATTCAGTATATATTTTATTTCGAGCTAAGAGACTAGGGTAAGTTACAAACTGAAGGACTATCGACTAAATATTCATACTCGCACTATCTTCGCAGTTCTTCTATATGTAGAATCGCATTGGGTGGATCGGCTAAAGTAGCGTTGTTACTTCTTGATAGAATAAAATAAACTTATACGTAGATTGACAGCTATGAAACAAGAGGGATTCGCTATGGGCACGTTCGACTTTGACTTCTTACTGACACACCGACACACTCTTTAGGACTGCCAAAAGACTCCTGGAGACTGTTCTGGAGACTGAATCACCCACGCCCTTGTACCCTTATTGAAACCATTCATTCTGTCCTCGTCCATACCCAGGCTTTCCTTTTCAATCATGCTTCAACCACTCTGGATGCATCCCTAAACTTTCACTCGACTCTACCATAAACATTCTTTGCAGTCAATTCTCTTGCACACGGTCACTTTCATTCTAAGCCCAGACACACTTGGCATTCTTTCAGGGCCGTCCTTATTCCAATCCCACATATATGTTCTCACGATTTTAGAGTTGCGCGAAAGTTCGCGTAATTAACGATTACGATTCCAATGCCTGATCCTCGATTAATCTTTGCCCAAGAAACGTGGGAAAAGGCGAATTTTTAAATCCGATTCCCTGGGAATGGAAAAGTAGGTTCGCAGGAATCAGTCCTGTCTTTTATTTCGCGTACTTTCCAACCAGGTATCATCCAGCGTTCGCTCGTGCGTAACTTCCAGTGACACCCCGCATTTCTCGCGTCTGCTATTTTTGAAACAAAAGATTCTTCGTTCGACGATAATTCGTCGGCATGGTAATTTCGTAGGTAATATTACCGGGGACCGGCGAGTGCAAATGATACCCGCATAATGCGATTGTAACGCGATTTAGAGCGGAAGAGGAATATTTCCAAAAACTCGTGGTATTCCGTGAAAGAGACACCAAAATTTCGCGACCCGTTACTCCGCGCGTCGTATCCCGTAGGAAATCAAGCCAGGCTCGTTGGAAAATCAACAGTTTTTTTTTTTTTTTTCTTTTTTTTCCCCTCTTTCGTTCGTATTGCCCTATAGCGTGAACAAATACATTTTCGGCAATGCGAATCTCCGCATGGCGGGAATATGATATTTGGTCGGTAATGTTGGTCGTTTTAATCTGAAAAGAAATTCTCCGTGTTTGGATTTTCGCGAATTAGCAGGAGAATTGCAGGCAATCGAGAGGGTGCAGGTGTTCTCCTGCCCGTTGCCCCGTTAGGAAGTCAATGCCTGTTATTGGCAAAACAAACACAACGGGCAGCGGCACGGGTCGCGGGGCCAATTAAAAAGAAATTAGTTTTTAAAGAACGGACCTTATGAATATAAAATAGGCGTAACGAATGGCGGAATGTTGTTTGACGAGATGAGGAGATAGGTTTCCCTTCAGCGAAAACGGGATTAAAGAAATAGTCTCGGGGAAAGGTAACGGGAACGAATGAAAACGGAATAGAATATATTAAGGGAAAGACACGAGGCCTGACTCGTTATTGGATTTATTAATTACGCGTCTTCCGTTTGGACTATGAAGTAAATATTAACCCTTTGCACTCGACGATTTGTTGGCTAAAGAAGAGTAGAAATTCAAAGATTCTCTGTTAAAAAACTGACGATTCTTTTTGGAGCAGTAAATAAAAAATTTTATAATAATAGAATTGTACAATTATTCGACTTTGATACTTCGCACACTGTTACATTACATTAAGTTTGATATATTAATTAATATCGATCTTCCAAATTTGATGAAACGGTGACTGAAACTCACCTCTCGAGTGCAAAGGGTTAAGGTAATTTAAATTATCTCTGAATTTTTGATACCTTTCCAAAACCTTCGATGCAGATGCGTTATAATAAATTTTAATTACAGAAGTCGTTTAAATTCGAATATCGCGAAAGTAAATAATTTTTTGTTTTTAATAATAATAATAATTATAATGATAATTTATTAACGGACAGAAGTTCTTTGATATGCAATAAAAATAGTAAAATGCAATACACAGTAATATCGTACGTAGTAGTATAGTAGTACAGAAAGTAATGGAATAAGAAATAATTTTAAAAAAGGAGAAAAACATAATAAATAAATGATAATAATGGTTATTTAATTATTTAATATATACGTTTTCGTAATCCGCGTCGTAATTAAAGCTTACGTTCCCAATTAAATAAATCCCGTCCGATTTTCACTCTGTAACCCACGATAACCGGTAATCAGTAGTATCAGACGGATACGGATCAGACATCGCGAGTAGCGCGCGTCTATAACAACGTAACCGGTGTATTTACCCAAAACTGATACGCGCCACATTAACACCTAATCCAGCAGTTACCAATCACAACCGATCACGAAGCCATTAACAATATCACGTTTCACGATCAGATCTAAAAACCAGATACCATCGATCCGCGATGAAACGGCAACGGCGACTTAATTAACGATCCTTCAATTAAAACTATTCGAAACGTTGGCAAGTGCGCGGCTTATAAATTTCCAATTAAAAACCAGCCCGTACGCGAAAGTCTATTCGAACTTGGGCGCGAACTTAACGAACGTAAGCCGTTCGACGAAAATTCGTTGATTACGAAAATTACCATCCCTCGCCCCCGACGTCTTCGAACACCCCCTCCCGCGTCACATCTAACTATTTCGCATCCGATCCGTGGAAAGACCGAAAGGCAGGAAAGAAAACCGGAATACGGTGCTCGCGAGAGAGCCTACGAGGGAGAAGAGGGAGAGGGGCGGAAGACGAGGCTTGGTAGAAATTCAAGGAGCGAAGGAAGCATGGGGTGGCGCCTTAAACTTACTCCGATCACTGTATTCGGGGCGTCTGAGGACGAGACAGTCGGGCACGGTTGAAAGAAAACGTTCTCGCGCATCGATGCCGTCGCAGGAAAAGAAGGATGCGAGTTCGCGCGAAGTCGTTTCATCTTGACAAACTCGTAAAAGCGAAGAGCGACTCGTAAACCTGCCCGTGAAGATCGGCGTCGCTGAATATTCACGAATTCACGGATACTACCCGGTCCCTGGGGTTTCTCCGGGACCGGGGTGGGTGGCAGAGGGTTGGAAAACACGTATGCGAGGGTCGCCTTTTATTCGAGGCACACGTACGCGCCTTTATTCGCGCGGAGACGAGAACTAACCGAATTCCAGCGGCCGCGATCGCTTTCGACGACTGCGAATGGAAACGTTGGTCGAACGTCGCCGCGACTCCGGCACGGATATAATCGTGCCTCGTCATATTCCTCGCTGTGCTCCTATTCCTCCTCGTATTTCCGTGCGCGAGTAGGTACGCCCCGCGTGTAAGAAGCTTTCGAGTTCGTTCGCTCTGCGACTCAACTGTGTTTCAGTTACTCGCGGTTTCGGAGTTCGTTGGCTGCTCCCGCGGTGTATCGCGAGCGATTTTAGTCGGGTTGCAGATGGAGCGAGGTCACGAGGTATTTAGTAAGTAGAGAGGAAAAATTGCAGATACGGTGTGGCACGATAATGTTTGAGATTTTCTGCTGGGTAGTTGGAGTTGAGTCGAGGTCGGAGGGTTGTTTCTTCGCGGTTGATATTCTTCGTGGTAAGTCGGACTATTTGGTGAGAATAACTGTGGGAATTGTGTGTATTAATTTGTTACAGTCTTAATTGAGGTTAGCAATTTTTTCGTTCCATTTAAGTGCGGAATTATCAACCCTTTCGTTTACAATGTCGCGTGAGACTCGTGGTAAGGAGATCGGGCCAAACAAGTGTATGACGTGCGAGAGTCGTTGGTCGTAGATAGGGTCGAACGTGAACATCACGGGCCAGACTCGTGGTTAATTTTTAGGGATGTTTTCCTGGGTCAATTGTGCGTTATTCTTCGTCGTGTTTGAACGAAATGGCTCGATGTGTCTCGACCTATCTCAACGTGTCTGAAGTTACTGATGACTGTGGCATGCGTCATCATTTAATGACAAGATAAAAGAAATGGATAAAAATTACTAAAAATAATTATTGGAGAAATAGATTAATAAATTATCGATTATCTACTTGGATCTATGCAATAATTTACGAATAATACAAAGCAAATTTACAACCATTCTTTAATCTGTATACTCAGGTATGAATATTGCTAGTAATACCTTACTATTATTGCTAAGAAATTTATTTAGTCTATAACAGTTCACTCTTAAATTTTTATTATAGACGTTTCGATTTGGTCTTGCAGTATCGAAATGAACCGAAATTATTTCAGATAAATTCGCATTCTCGACTTGGCGTAATCTAGAAGAGAATATCTCGAGAAGCATATAAATTTCCTAAAGTTAACAATTTTTGTCGCTAACGACATTGTTCACCGACGTTGGAATGCTACTGTAGTCTCGTTTCCCCCGATACCCGTTAGCATATAATATCCGATAAATTTGATTTCCCGTTCAAACATTTTATCTTTCGCGTTCGAGCCCGATAATTCTTTTATCCGGCTGTAAGAGGCGGAAGAAATTTCTCGCGGCTTTGTTTGCCGCTGCGTCGAGCCTCGTTGAAAACACGCTGGCAAACCGGTGCAGAAATTCGCACTCGAATCGATTATTTTTAGAATGCAGCAACCGTCCGAACATATCGTTACATCTGCCTTTGATACTCGCCTCGCGGATTAAAATTTCGCGCTGAATCCGAAATGCCGCATTTTTCGTGCGATTAATCTCGTAATCGCTTTCCTCCCGATAGAAATTCCTCTAAGCACCCGGCGCAGATGGCGTTCCGTGCTTTTAGTTTTACAGCTTGCAACGGTACTTCATTCGGAGATATCTTATTAAGCACCCCTTAGCGTCTTTATACCGGCGACCTTTAGTTTTTAAAATGTCGCGTCGTTCGTCATTTTGTTCGCGATACAACTCATAAAACGATTATAAATGCATTGACAGCCGATAAAGTGCATATTCCCTGCTGTGCACTTCTGGCGTTTCAGGTAAATAGAAATTACATCGAACTTTCTTTGCTTCCTTCATTCTTGCTGTAAACGTTGTAACGACCACGACACGTAAAAGATAATATCGGATGTGCTGTAGAGGATGTGTCGATTTTGGAAAATCTACCGTGCATTGGCAACTGTGGAAGTTGAATTTTCCATGCATTGTCAACTGTGTAAGTTGAATTTTCCGTGCATTGGCAACTGTGGAAGTTGTATTTCCCGTGCATCGGCAACTGTAAAAGTTAAATTTTCCATGCATCAGAAATTATAAAAATTGAATTTTCCCTGCATTGGCGACTGTGGAAGTTATATTTTCCGTGCATTGGCAACTGTAAAAGTTAAATTTTTCATGCATTAGAAAATTATACAAATTGAATTTTCCATGCATTGGCGACTGTGGAAGTTGTATTTTCCGTGCATTGGAAACTGTAAAAGTTAAATTTTCCATGCATCAGAAATTATAAAAATTGAATTTTCCATGTATTGGCGACTGTGGAAGTTATATTTTCCGTGCATTGACAACTGTAAAAGTTAAATTTTCCGTGCATTGGCAACTGTAAAAGTTAAATTTTTCATGCATTAGAAAATTATACAAATTGAATTTTCCATGCATTGGCGACTGTGGAAGTTGTATTTTCCGTGCATTGGAAACTGTAAAAGTTAAATTTTCCATGCATCAGAAATTATAAAAATTGAATTTTCCATGTATTGGCGACTGTGGAAGTTATATTTTCCGTGCATTGACAACTGTAAAAGTTAAATTTTCCGTGCATTGGCAACTGTAAAAGTTAAATTTTTCATGCATTAGAAAATTATACAAATTGAATTTTCCATGCATTGGCGACTGTGGAAGTTGTATTTTCCGTGCATTGGAAACTGTAAAAGTTAAATTTTCCATGCATCAGAAATTATAAAAATTGAATTTTCCATGTATTGGCGACTGTGGAAGTTATATTTTCCGTGCATTGACAACTGTAAAAGTTAAATTTTCCGTGCATTGGCAACTGTAAAAGTTAAATTTTTCATGCATTAGAAAATTATACAAATTGAATTTTCCATGCATTGGCGACTGTGGAAGTTGTATTTTCCGTGCATTGGAAACTGTAAAAGTTAAATTTTCCATGCATCAGAAATTATAAAAATTGAATTTTCCATGTATTGGCGACTGTGGAAGTTATATTTTCCGTGCATTGACAACTGTAAAAGTTAAATTTTCCGTGCATTGGCAACTGTAAAAGTTAAATTTTTCATGCATTAGAAAATTATACAAATTGAATTTTCCATGCATTGGCGACTGTGGAAGTTGTATTTTCCGTGCATTGGAAACTGTAAAAGTTAAATTTTCCATGCATCAGAAATTATAAAAATTGAATTTTCCATGTATTGGCGACTGTGGAAGTTATATTTTCCGTGCATTGACAACTGTAAAAGTTCAATTTTCCGTGCATTGGCAACTGTAAAAGTTAAATTTTCCATGCATTAGAAAATTATACAAATTGAATTTTCCATGCATTGGCGACTGTGGAAGTTGTATTTTCCGTGCATTGGAAACTGTAAAAGTTAAATTTTCCATGCATCAGAAATTATAAAAATTGAATTTTCCATGCATCGGTAATTATAAAAGTTGCAATAATTACCAACTTGCATTTACATTAATAATTCGGTACATCGGTATACAATATAAATTATTACTTGGTAAATTTGCATTGCACCAAGTGAAACATATAGCAATATATCATACACGATTGGACCAGATAAATAATTTACTCAATTTGTTTCTCAAAATGTTCTACGTACAGTATATAATACTCCTACATAGTACAAATACTTTTTACTTAATGCAAATTAATTGCACTCTCACGCCACCGGGTATACGATAAAAATCGAGAGAAATCGAACGAAACGGGTAGTTTGTTCGTTCGTCATTTAATGGCCCGTATCGCGAGAATTTCCTACAGCTCGGTTCAATTATATCGTAGAAAATGGTGTGAAGGACGTTTCATGAACTGTAAAAGCATCCCGTGGATATCAGCCCCCGTGGATTTACTCGGGGGCGACTTTCCGTATTCTTTAAGAGGTATTTGTTAAAGTCTCTTGTTTTACGTGACGGTTAATGTACAACAGCTGGGTTAACGTCCTCCGGAGAGTAATGCGTATCAGTCGAGACTATTGCAGGTCTCTGGAGATAGCATCTATCTAATAATCATTCCAAGGAAACACCTGAAGCCCTCCGAGGATCAAATATGTGTAGTTCAGCTTGGCCATCGTATTCGTGTATCTTGGTTAGTTAAAAGTTGGTTAACAGAGTATCTTTGGACGCGGTGCAAAATTAGGATAAATATTCGAACGACGAAGTTGAAAATTAAATAAATAATTTGCAATGAATATTTTTTCGAAACAGGTCGAATTTGAAAATTTCAGCACCGGATAGATTATTTCTTCTAAAATTTCTGGTTCATCGAATACGATTTATTCTTAACGACCGAATCGCTGAGGGTCATTTAAATATATCCGGAACCCGTCGACCAGGAAATTTATAGCTTCATCGTCATGTTTTTTGTTTTATCTAATAGCGTGCACTAAAAGTTCCCTGACATTTCAGCTGTTTAGCTGTTCGATTTAATTTCGCTTACGAAAGCACTGTCTCGAAGATAAACAACGATCCTTAGCTAGCAGTTGCTCGAGAGAAACGGAGGAGCTGGACGTTGGAATCGATACGCCGGCGCGAATCATAATTCGAGGAGTAATTGTCCGAAAGTATTGTCCTCGTCGATAGTAAAACATCTCGAATAATCGATTACACTTCCAATCGTGCAATTATACATTTCCGTCGTAAATTCGACGCGCTTAATTTACATGAACGCGACGAATCTAATAATTGATCTAATAAAAGGCATCAGGCAACGTTATAAATATTCCTAGAATTTGAAATGTCCTCTTACCGGTAACTTGTTGAAACTTTATTTATTTATTCCGTGCCGGGTACGGAACTCGTTACTGCGCGAGCCACAGAGGCAACGGTGGAAGTAAAGCAACAAAGAAAAAGCGGAAAGCAGCGACGCGAAGGAGAGGAGGAAAATTAACGAGATAAAGATAAATTAGAAATAAAATCGCCCAAGGTAATCGAGTAATTACGATTCACCTCGGGCCGAGATATTTATCGTTTATGCAGGCTGGAATTATCCTTGAATTTCTCGATTCCTTCAAGACTCGAGGGGCGCGTGGAGATTCGTAAGTTGCGTCGCGAGACGCCATTTTTATCGGGGGAACGACGGGGGGCGTTGCCGCGTTGAATAAAGCGATCCGGAAATTGTGGTGTTCGTGGAGCGTTTGAAATTTATTTTCACGTAAATTTCGCCTACTCTTGTAGCGAAATACCTGTGCAGCCGCAAACGATCATCATCGGAAAAGTGATAGTGTCGCGGTTTTGGTCTGACACGGTATACGCGTATGTGCCCCGGTACACAGCGTCGGGGGCACCGTGCACGATCAATGGCCCATGATGAATATTTTAACCGTTTTGATGGAACGGGGACGAAAAGGATCGAGGAATTGGTAAATTTTATTTCAAACTATATCCATCTATTTCGAGAGCGTCCGCGGCCCAACCAACGCTTTGCATTTATGATCAAACGGTAATTTCCGCGCGGGTTCATGAGCCGGAAGTTTATTTAAATCGCGCGGGATTAGACGTGATTCCGTTCAATTCCAAGTTGGAACAATTTTCCGGAATTCGATTCGGGCCCGGCTCGTTTAAACGCGCGCGATTTATTTAACCGCGTCGCCGTGGCTTTTAAAATCGTTCGCGTATTTACAAGGTATTCGATAACCGTGTAATGCATTATTTCACGCGTTGCGCCGAGGTTTATACGTCGCGTCCGGGGCATTATTTATCGCCAGGTAAGTTAAAACTGAACACATCGGATAACGATTAATCAGTCGGTAATTACGTTGCCCTTTTGTCGGGACGTTAATTGAAATATCTTACTAATTCAGTGCCGTTGTCCCGGCCCGTTTTATATCCCGGATAAATATTCGCGTCGGTATCGATTTACGGTTAACTCGAATTCAATTGTAATACGCGACGTCGGCTGGGAAAATTTATCTGGGACTACTTTTTAACCGACCGAGTATCCCTCGTTGCCGATTTTGCACGGGAAACGCCGGAGAAATATCGCCGTTCGGGTTATACCAAGGCAGCGTTCGTTCCGCGCGAAATTAAATTCGGCAAAACGTAGGAACGGGTGTATTAACAGTTTCGCGAGCTTTCAACCCTCTCCGACGATCGTCTGGTTAATCATCCTCGGGCAACCACGTGCTTCCAAGCATCACGTGATGCTTGAAAAATAATTATCTCGGACGAGTGATCTCTCACGCTAAGCCCGTCTCTGAGTGCGCTTTAATCTGCATCTGATCTAAGCACGTAAGCCCTTGTTACACGTGCAACGCGGTGAAGTTCACCGTTGCAACGCGGATCTCTCTTTCCTCTTCTTATCGTAAGCCGGTGTCCGGTGGAACGGAGAGGGAGGATGGTCCGCGAAAGGGTTAAGGAAAAAGAGCTATTTTCTGGTCTGTCAACGGATTCGTGACACGTTGACGTGTTATCCGGTTTTCGCGATGGAGGGTAGGAACATTCGGAGAGATAACGATTATGCGGTCACGACACGAGGGGAAGTTGGTTAATTGATTCTTAGGCGAAAAGAGTGTCAGGGTATTTGCGAGCGAGTTTATTTCGAAGACACGTACCGGTAGACGGAGTTATGAATTCTTTCATGGAGTAATGAATAATTCAGAAGAACCGAATTCTGTTCGATTCGAGAGTGTGAGGAATTTGTTCAACACGTGATACTCGATTCGAAATGTTATAGTTCCTGTATGAATTAAATTCGAGGCTCCCCGACTGCTTTGTAATGTACGATGTTACCTGACTTTGGTATTCTTAAGAGGTTCGGCGAATTTTATCTTTGGACTTTATTTATCGAAGGACGAGGAACCGTCACGTAAATCAGTAGCCGGTGGATCTTTATGCAAGTATAATGTGTCGAAATATGCAAATGTATGTAAAATACGTGAAATATATTCGCGTATATTCGTGAAAATTTATTTGCTGTAATCCAAACCACCGTGTATTACGATCATTCCTTTTTTTAACCCACTATCCGTCCAGGGCATATAATTCATATAATTATTACAGAGGGATATTTAAATTTGAACCGATACTGAGTCGGAATTTCTGACAGTCTTCCGGCAGTTACATTTTTCAAGCTGTCACTAACATTGGGTGATACATGAAAATTACTTATTCCCTTATAATACAGAAATTTATGCACTCGAAAATTCAAAATCTATGTTCGAAACATCGCTTCAGAAATTAAAGGAGAAAAGAAAATGAAGAGAAATAAATAGATAAAAGATACGCGATTTTCCTAACATCCAGAAGACATGCACTTCCGGTCAAGAGTGGTGTTTCGAGTGTCGTGTTGCCATTAACATGTTGACTGCCATGGTGGTCACCAGTGTGCGGCGATACTAATTTTTTAAAATTCTGTTTGTTTTATATACACCATTTTTTGAAAATTTTACCAGCTTAAATAAATAGGGAACTTTAAATAGGAAAGGATAATAATTTGCACCATGTTTAATTTCTATTTGTTTTATTTTCACAATTTCTTGAAAATTCTAACATCCTAAATAAATAGAGAATTTTAAATAGGGAAGGCTAATAGCTTGTTCCATGTTTAATATCTGTTTGTTTTATTTCCACAATTTCTTGAAAATTTGAGCAACCTAAATAAATAGAGAATTTTAAATAGGAAAGGTTAATAACTTGCATCATGTTTAATTTCTATTTGTTTTATTTCCACCATTTGTTGAAAATTTTAACAACCTAAATAAATAGATAATTTTAAATAGAAAAGGATAATAACTTGCACCATGTTTAATTTCTATTTGTTTTATTTCCGCAATTTTTTGAAAATTTTAACAACCTAAATAAATAGAGAATTTTAAATAGGAAAGGATAATAACTTGCACCATGTTTAATTTCTATTTGTTTTATTTCCACCATTTTTTGAAAATTTTAACAACCTAAATAAATAGATAATTTTAAATAGAAAAGGATAATAACTTGCACCATGTTTAATTTCTATTTGTTTTATTTCCACCATTTTTTGAAAATTTTAACAACCTAAATAAATAGAGAACTTTAAATAGAAAGAGTTAATAACTTGCTCCGTGTTTTTCTTTTTCTCTGTCATATTTTTCAATAATTCTTTATCGTATCCTAAAAATAATAGAAATTTTATCGAGGTCCTCTGAGCATACTATACAAAAGGTGCGTGGCAGTCAAAGTGTTAAGCATTGACAGCGACCAGGTCGCTCATCTGTAACGTGTACGTGCGTGCACGTGGCAAATAGGCTGGTGTACGTAGGGGTGCACGTATGGGTGTACGTAGATACGCGCGAATGTAAATTAGAGTTAACCCCGTGGACTCTTTTTGTTCGGCTGTCTGCGTGAAAGAGCCAACTCGTTGCCGGCGCTGCCTCCGCTGCTACTTCCGCTGTTTGTGGTATAGATCGGCTTTACCTTATCGGTAACGAACTGCAGCATTTCGTGTTCCGTGTTTCGCATTTTACGTCGTCTCGCCGTCCCACCGATGCGGAGACGTACGTAGGGACCGTAGGTGCTTTCGCAAATATTGCCGAGAAAATTTTTCCCGCCACCGGAAGCCTGTCCGTGATTCCCCTTTGAGCCAATGTGGAAATTCAATTTCATTTTCGCCGCGCGAAAGCCCTGCTCGATATTTAGCTCGTTTCTCCGCGGGATTTAAGCGCCGCTTTAATATCGTTTCGTCGCCATTGTCTTGCAAATATTTTTTCCTTTCATCGGCGATTCGCTGAATTTTCCGTGCTTACTTGGGGTACGAACTTGGGGTTTCGATTTCCACGATTTTTCGCGGCAGGGATATTAAACCTGGTCAATTTTATTTTCTCGTATTTTCCTATGATAAAATTGACTAAGTATTCTTGTATGTACTTAGTTTTGTCGTACTAATAGGATTATTATGAACTGAGTATAGTATTCTATATTTAGCTACTTCCACATTGCATATTGATAATTTTACTGGTAAATATTGTAGTATCGCAGGATTTTCACCTCGTGTATAGGTAACTTTAGCTTAGAAAGTCACCGAGGGTTCGAGGGCCAGGTCGGTCGGAAAAACCCCGGCGATGCGTCAGGCCCTTAGCATGATCATATTTGGTCATGTTGGGGCAGGCTTTTGGAAAACGTATACAGGTTGGGGAGGATATAAAAGAAAGCAAAAGTGGTTAGTGAACAGTTCTTGGGAAAGGTGATTGGAAGAGAGTTCTTGAGAGACAGTTCTTTAGAGGAGTTCTTAGTTGTGTTTTAATTGTGAGCCATTAGCTGTGTTATAGTAAAATTCAATAGTGAAGCAAACTCTACATTTCAGCGGTGTGGGAGTGATTCCTTGCCCCAATGTTCTGTCTTTTGTCATCAGTCTTCTGAAGAAGATTTTTAACCTGCGAGGCTCTGAACAGGCCAGTTCTAGCCATTCGCCCGTTGAATAAAGATCTACACAGTTTTTCCACAGTTTTCCACTGACTACTCTTCCTTGCGCAATAACCCCTTTAACAAGTTGTAACTGGCTGAGTTGTCATTGTGTTGTTGAGTTGAGTTGTAATCTTAAGTTGTAGTCGATATAGATTCGTATGTTTAATCGTCACCCACATATTGTTAATCTATTATTATTGTTAATTAATAAATAGTCCGTATTTACCACCGCCAAACCAAAGTCTCTACATTATGTTATACAAATCTACTTTTTGGACGTTCTATTATTCATGTAACCTCTTTTCTAGTAGATAATCCTCACACACAGTAGCATTGAATCCTGTCCTTATTTTTATTTATTTATTCCACCTTTTGTTTATACCATAACCGTTGGATGTGCATCAAACTGTCAAATGACGAACAAAGAGTGGACGTGTAAGCTATACTGACAGTTTTCCGCGAATATTTGGAAATGCAAAAAGTTCTGCAGTTGGTAGACGAAAAAGTTGCCCGAGATATTCATTTCTACTGGTTCGAGAAGATCGTGACGTTGGTTAGATCCACCTTGCGTGTAGAATATTCGGCGAATTTCGTGGGACGAGGAGCTGGATGCGAATGTCGAAAATTCTTGCATGAAAATTCGCCTGTAAACCGAACCGTACAGAGGGTTGGGAGACGTTTAACGCGAGGGTGATTTCGTCGTTCTACGGTAAAGAGATTCGATGCTTAAAGTGGCTATCGAACACGTGTAACGATGTCCGCACGAGATTGCTGTCATTCTTTTTCCTCGAAGGTTCGCAGTTCAAACGGGGTGCGTTTCACTTTGTAACGCGACACCCTTTCTTCCTTCCACGAATAACGATGCTTGACTCGTGATAAATTCTATGTCGGAGGCACATTATTACGTCATTATTCACCGATTGCCACCCTTGATTTTCGCCCATCGATCCCTTTAAATTAGCCATTAAAATTTTGTGCAAATAATTATTCCGAATTTTATCTAGCTCTCGAAAGAGAATTCTCTTTGCAGATAAATTTATTTTCTTATTTATTTACATATATAGGCACGTGCACAGAAATCTCGGACTTGGAAATTCAAGAAGAATAAAAATAAAATATCGATTTTATTATATCACCGTATTATATATTCAATTTGCAATATTTATTGACAGATAAAATTCTGGATATGAGAATAAGAAATAATTTATTTTCTAAATTCCCATCGGCTAATAATATCTATGTTAGCAGTAGCCCCCGTTCCAGCACATTTTTCTTGCGTCGCAAAAATAATACGGGGTATAGTAATCACCCGATGTCAGGTTCCTGTAACTTATGGCATCGTCTTTTCTACCTTCGTTCCGCGTTATAATATTTCTAACGTAGAGGGACTTGGCGCGATACAGGAGGTGTTATATTCGCCGGCACGCGACACATTTCACCGCGTAATTTATTTGTAGTTAGACCGTACGCTACAATTTAAATAATTCCGCTGGTATAACGCACAAGCACCGTCAGTTACCCGCAACATACGTTACGCTTTACAATTTACATTTAACCGCACTTTTACCGTCGTACGTGTTACACAAATTTCCGTGCCGTACGTTCACACCGACTTATTCAAATGGACTCGAGGCATTTCTTCTCCTTCTCTTTAAATCTGATCATCGCCGCTGCGATAATCCCGAAAACAGCGCCCGCGTTGTAAGATCGTGCAGAAAATTCCGTGGAATTTTGCAAATTTCGGAGAAAGATCGTACCCGTATCGAGTCTCCGGTTTCGGGATCACGTTGCCGAGGTAATAACGGCAAAGTGGATGTTACATACAGCGGATCTTGTGCAACGATAATTTATATACTCAGAGTCAATGATTATCCCTATGAAAACACGACGTTACATCGAAACGCAAGGAGGAAACGAGATAAAGCGAGTGTCGCGAGTTCCTAGCCAAGCTGTAATTCCATTTCGCTTTTAACAACGTTGATGAACCTTAATAAAGCCCTTCTTCGGCCTCGTAATCCACGATATATGCTATTTGTACAACAGGTCTTTATTACACTCAAGAATTCCTTATCTCCACGGGACGACAAAATTTACACGTTAAGGGGAAACTCGATACCAGAAATTTCCTTTCCAGAGGCAATCCAAGGGAACGAAATCCCTTCTCCCTTTCTCACTCTCTCGAATTTAAATAACAAACTGGCGTGCACCTTCTTCCTCTAGAAATTTTACCGATTTTTCCCAAAGAGAGGAAGACGACACAGTTGTAGCGGCCATAGGCGCGTACGAGGAATAACATTTGTCGTGCAAATGGTCAAGAGGGTTTATGGAACGCGCCCATTCAAAGCTGTTCGCGAAAAAATCGTCTTTCGTTTCAGCGAAAGTTTTATTCATTTACTAGGGTAAAAAGCAGCCTTTAGGGTTGGATAATGACGACCTCAACAGCGCATGTGAGCACCATAAACTCCCCTCATCTGCTTTTCCGAAAGGCCCGCGGGGCATGACAGGCAGGCTACGACTCGCCACGTGATGCATCGCGGGCCCATAGGCTCCCGGTGTTCCCAGTTCTTAGAAGCGTGAAAAGGGTGCCCTCACCTTCGCGAGTGAGGGCCCACCCTTGAGCGCCCACCGTGACCCCCGTCATCCATGGTTTACCTCGAGGAAAGCCGTGGTTGCGGGAGGCCACCTCGTGTGGCCTGACCCCTATCTCCTACGGCCCATCTGGTAGCCAAATCCTAACGGGGACACTTTGTCCTAATAAATGAGTGTCCCTCATTTACCATTCCTACATATATGCGGTCGCTGTTGCGGCCCTAGGACCGCACGTCCAAAATTAAGTGTTGGACTGTTTTATATCCTTATTGCCAGCGTGAACGCTATGAAATCGCTGTGAAAACCGCGTTTAAGTACAAATGATCCTTGGTAGTTTTGAATGACTATCGCAGTAGTAGTGGCTCAGCCCCACGGTACAGTTTACTCAAAACCACTCTGTCCGCAAAGGACTCCGTTAAAAGCAACTCCGTGGGATCCCCACAACCTCATCTTGGGAGATGAATTATTTTGGATTGATATCTTCCTTATCTCGAATATCCATTTCCTACGAAGTTAAATACTGGGTGACCATGGATGAACACCCGATCGGTGGTCAGACTCCGGGGGTTAATAACGAGACTCGTGGAACCGGTCATTCGTAAATGGAATGAGCGAATCGCGGATCGGGATAATTTCGTTGGTCACTTTGAAAATCAATGTCGCGCGAATCGGTAAAACGGTCCGAGACACACGGCCGTTATATCGTTTATGCCGCTTTAAAGCAAACTACCGTCGGTGGTAATTAACGATTTAATGCCACGCCCGCGGGAACCAATATGTCCGATCGATCTCCCCCGATAGTTGTTCGATTTTCCAGGAACAAAGGGGTTGCACGGGTGTTCTTCCTCTTCGTTCGATGTTTAGACCGCGGTATTAGAATTACAAATACTTCATCGTGGGACGCGCGTGCCGATCGAACCTGAAAGGCTGCGAATCGGTTCAACGGTGCGCACCGCGCGAAACGCACCCTCGGTGTCCCGTGGAATATGGAGAATTAACAATCTCGCGTTAGCCAACGAAATCGCAACACGGAATGCCTCTGTCGAACGACAATTTGAATAATACCCGTGCGTTACAGATTTTCGTTTCGTCGAATAAACCCGCGTTGCGGATGGACGCGTGCTCGTCCAGCTTCTGTTCAGCGTGATCGATGCAAACGAAGGGCATGCTTGTCCGATGAGTGTACTTTTTGTAGTCCTTGTTCGCGTATTCTGTGAGATAGTAATTCTTAAATTAATTAAAAATAAGGAAAATGAAGGATATAATGCAATTTTTAGAGTTACAATTGTGCTTATGATTATGAGAGTGGTCTAAGTCATGTAATTAAGAGGAACGATTTTATTATTTATTTCGCGTTGCATTCATTTATATTGCGATAAAATATATTTATTTTCTACAAAACTGTGAAGAATTGAATCGTTAGATTGAGTTTGTAGCTTTATCGCAATTAATTTTATAATTTTTGACGTGTTTGAAGGCCGAAACTTTTAATATTTCAGAAGCAAATGTAAGTGACTTGGACTACTTTCATAATCATAGGCACAATTTTAGTTTGATGGTTGAAGAAAGGTTGGACCTTTCACGTCCGTATGCATCGAAGAATGACGAGGGGAATTGACAGCTAAGAATTAAGAAAGAATAAACGCTTGTTTTATATCGGTTCCAAAAATTGGAGACGCTTTAACTGTGTGGGGCACGCTGGGATTAAAAGTGTCCCAGCTTTCTGATGCATCGTAATGCATGATGGGACATTTTTAGTCCCACTTAGAAGTATTGCATTAGCTGCATATTGCAATAGCTGCAATAGATTTATATTTCGTCTTATTTATGCAAAGTAGTTGGTAATACTTTCGACAAATGTTATAAATATATTTTCTTGTGTTGGCAACATTCAACATAGTACGTTGGTACTATTTGAGTCCCACTTTATAATAACAAATTCAATTAAATTATTATTTCTTTATATTTTTATATTATATTCTATGCAACATGGATCTATTTTATCATCAGAGATCCTGTGCCGCAAGGAGTTAAAATAAAAGCGACAACGTATAACACTGTCTTTCGATAAAAATTTTTAAAAATTCGCGCCAATTTTCGCGTAGAAAATGAGCGCATCTCGAATCTTCGAGTTTCCGACGGATCACGCGATCAGACGAGCATCAGACGCCTCGCGGTTTCCTGAAATTTCCACAGGGTTAACCAAACTACCGTTCAACCCCCGAAACCGAGTAACCCTGTTTCCTCCTAAAGGAATAACACCCCGAGGGTATGATAGAGCGGCTGTGAATAATTAAAAACAGAGTACACAACCAGGTCTGCACGGGAATCTTACAATGTTCGGATATTTACACGGTATTACAATGGGCAGGTGGAAACGTAGGCACAGGAGCAGGCAACGCACACCAATAAACAGCCCCAGCGAGGAACCACTAGAAGCCATTAATTTACCACGATCCCGAATGCGTCACAGCGCTAGAGTGGCCCTACGATCGGTAGACATCAAAGATATCACCTCTGTGCAATATACAGCCTCTACAGGCCACCCTGACACCTACTCGATTAAGAAACAAATACCCCTTTCTCTCTGGCTTCCACTTTGCCTATGCGCGACTCGAATCATCCCTTCCCCTTTCGCCGAATCCAATCTTCCTAACAGCCTTCTACCAATTCCGACCATCCTCCCGTGCATGATCTTCCCGAACGAAATCCTCGCGAACAATTACGCGTGCCTCGTGCTTGGCAAACAAATCCGCTCGTCCAGGAAGCTTGCTCGCGTCTCCGGAACACGAGGCGAGTTGGGCCTTTGACCGGCCTGCTGTTAGTGAAGTTCCGCGAACGGGATCGAACGTCACCGCGGAGAATCGGCAGCTTCGGTGCAGATAACGACGACGGGGGAGGTTAGGGTAGCCAGTTTTGCGATGCAAGGGTGCGCGAGTCGAAAGTTCGCTCGGTGGAAACGGCCGATAAACGGACCGATGACGTCCTGCTGTCCCTATTGGTTGAAAACAGGGACGCGTTCGAACATCGGGCCAGGTGATTCGATCCGTCAACGTGGATGACCGAGAACACACTGGGAAGTAAGGGCGAGGAGGGGTTGGAAAGGAGGAGACGTGTGTGTAACCGTGGCTCTCTCTGTTTCAGGCATGCTATGCGTCAGAAGACTGGAAACAGAGGTTCCCGCGGAAGATGACAGGGTTAAGTAGATAAAAGGAGCGGCTGCTGGTTCCAACGACCGACGACGATTCATCGCATTTTCCATGCAGTGCACAATGCTCTGCCATTGCGCCCTTGTCGTTCTCTTTGCTGTCAACGTGCCAATCGGTAAGTGAAAAAGTCAACGGTGTCGTTGGCCGCCGGCGCGGCGCTTCGTTCCACTAGCTACCGGGTGTGGAGTCTTGTTGCATTCGGTTACGGCAATTTATCCGTCGTTCGTTGGTTCGTTCCGTCCTGACTCGAGGAATTACTGCGATCGGTGATTGAAAACTTCGGTTTTGTTTCATTTCATTTCGTTTCCCTGCTTTTCGTTTTGACCCAGATGAAAACGAGAGTAGATCGATCGGGGTCGAATTCGAAGATTCGTCGCGAGGGGTGAATTTGGAGTCTCTTTGAGAATTCGAGGTCACGCAAGGTCGAAAATATGGAAAATACACGCACGCCGGTCTGGTTGGATTTGAAATCGACAGTTTCACCGCGAAACGCGATATTTTATATCCGGAATAACTCGACGAGGTTGTTTTATCGGCGAACGGATATATTTCTTTGCGAGGTGCGTGGATGAAAACTCGTTGGAGGCGACTGGATTTATCGGGCCACCCCGTATAAAGGGGTACACCGGGGCGGGGTAAAAGGTAACAAGTTCGCGATGTCAACGCGACAGTTATCGTCTTCGTGGACGGTACGATAAGCAACGTTACTAGAACGGAAGAATCGAGCTAAAACGCATCCGCGAAGTTTTATAGATTACCAGACGCAATACAGATCTGTATTTGCATTTTATCGACGCCGCGGAGCATTTAAACAGTCGGCCGATAAAAGACGAAAGTCTTTTGTTCCACCAAAATGCCGAAACGAATCGCGTATCTGCACACGGGTCGTTATCCCCGCTTTTTCGTGCTTTCCAGCATCGTATAGGTGGAAAAGCGGCGTGTATTTCCGGGACAGGTATCTCTAGCGAGCCGTTTCGATTCGATTGCTTTCTCATCAGATCTTAAATAAATTCCCTGAAAACGATCGTCGAGAACCCGGAATTTGCGAGAAACGCCACTTCCCACCGACGTCCTATCGCTATCCGGATTATTTTTTATTCAATTTCCTTGTACGATGAAAACCGTGTCATATTTCGTGAGAAACGAAATACACGTACCTGTGATACTCTTACCTGACCATCACAGGGAAATTCATCGCGTGCATAGTTTCATACTGTAGGTATCAGCCGAAATGACTGATTCCATATCTTCTTTTAACCGCATAAGAATATCGAGTTATTCTTGGCGAAATTAATTTTCACTTCCCTCGAAAATGCGTTGGCAAAAATTCTGACCCCGTTCCCAGAGCACCCCCTAGATCCGAGGACAATTTTTATACGCGGTATTTTGACACCTATTACCAATTCTATGCAATAGTTTTCGATGAGAAAAGCGAAATTTCCCACGTCCATCGCGACCAAGGCTGTTCATTTCAGCACGAATCTGAGAGGAATTGTTCTTTCCGGCGTGAAAAGAAGACGGTGACGCGAGGAGACGAGCGGATTGGGGCGCGTTTGCAGGTCCTGCCGGCGAAGTCAATCATCAAACAGTTCCCGGTAAACTGGAAATTGGAACGCAATCGGCCGAGCATTGCCCGGTGCAAAAGCAGTTAGCCCGCTAATTTCGCAGATCGTCGGGACCCGAATTGGATATCAATTCGCATCGCAGCAGTTCGCGGATTGCGATCGACACAAGTTCGGTATAGCGAAATCCCTGGTTGCGCGGCGCGCGACGTCCGATGCAGATACGACAAGGGGTAGAAAGGTGGGTTAGAGGCCGTGTTTGGCACGGGCCAAGGGGAAACGGTTAGCTGGATGAATTCCGGATATGCGCCGGGACCTGGAAACCGACGTCGCAGAGACGTCGCCGGTTGCCCGGTCAACTTCTGCCGTTGATGTTTATTCGGCGAAAGCGAGGAGAAACGACGGCGATGGCAACGTCGACTGGGCTTGTCGTTGGCGAATTAATTTACCGTTTCCGGCGGCTCGAGCCACTCTTCACCGTAGAGGGACGTAGCCCAGGGTCTGCGGCCGGATCCCACGGACCTATCCTTCGATTTCTCTCCCTCCACGGGAATTCTAGCACGAACCCGTGCGTATCCCATGGAATTCGAATTCGCAGCTCTTTCGGTCGAGCTGTTTAATTTTCGACGCTGAAAATAAATTACTCTCCCTCTCGTTTCTGGCCCTGTACCGTGCCCCCTGTCTCCGTTACCGGCAGTCTCTCTTTCCGTCCATTGCTCTCCGGCTGTCGACCAGCCGGCAAGGTGGAAAGATCGGTCCCGCTTTGAAACACGATCCCGTTGATTGGTTACGAGAATAATTAAATAAGTTTGCGGTAACTGGCTCTCTCACCTGGTCCGCGACCCCGCCACGGGGTGCCGGTTGATAGAAAAATAATTAAATAAGTTTGGCGGATGGTGTCGGGTACGCTGGCTCGCAGCCAAGTCTGCTTCGGAAATAGAATTTAGCGACGATTTGGCTACCCCGGTATCGCGAATATTCCGCGGAACAAAGCGCGGATTTGTGCCGGAAGTGGATCAACTTAAGGAGCTTTGAACGAATCGTCGCGATCGGATTATCGTCGCTTCGTTACGCGCTTCCGAAACTCTTCCCGCCTCGTCATGGCGTTATGTTTTTCGCCGTTCCCGGGGCTGCATGGTAACGTGATTCCTCTCTCGAACGCGAATACCTCCGAGCTTCGCCTTTGACGGGCTGTTGTCTTCGAATTTCCGCCTAACTGCTAATCAGACATTCGTGCCACTAATTACACCGTCATACGCGTGTAATGCAAATATAACGAGGTATCGGGCTAGGAGATACGCAGACCTGTGAGGAATATCGTTAGACGCGCATGGTGACCAAATTTTCCGTTTTATTTTCATCACTGTGCATAGGAAAGAGTCGGCTGTTCGACGACAATGAAAGATTTCGAGGATCCTGAAACTTGGTCTGCATAAGCGGATGGAAATCAGGATTTTTCCCATTGAATTTCGTTCACGGTTAGGCCTATTTATTCGTTGCGCTCCTCTCCGGCTGTCCTGCGAATCGTGATTAGATTTGTACAGTGGAATCAGATGTAGGGATGGATAGCTGAGAGAGTTTCCTCGTCCAGACGTCAATCACCCATTATCCAGTTTAAATTATGCTTGACTAACGAGAATGCATTGCCGTGGCCCTCGAATACATTACACGCGACTACGAATTCCCAACCATATTTCCATTCGCGACGTCGCTTGAAATAATCGATACTTTTATCTTCCAAGTGTGTTCCAAGGCTCGTGGATCGGTATTCGTGGTAGATCCGTGCATTTTCACGCTTTTCGATTCGTCGATGAAACGCTGTGTCGTCGTGTGGAGCGAGGTCCGGAGAGTTTCAATGACGCTGTTACTTTTATCACAGCGTAATGTTACTTTTATCAAAGCGTACTCGTACCTGCCCGAATATTAGCATTGGTCTCTGCTAGAACAGCTCCACCGTGACCCGGTATGGCGTAAATACCAGTATCTATGTTTACGGCTACGAGTTGCATTTAGACCAACTACTTGCATAGTAGTAATTTGTGGATTTAGTCGACCATAAATTCAACAGTCCTAACACTGATTGCAATATGATGTTGACGTAAGACGCTCTATGCTAGATATCGTACATATAGACGTAACAGAATTTTCGATTAATCCGACGGTGGATTATATTCATTAGCGTGCTCCCGATGCAGCAGACAAAGTAGTTTTGATTTGATCTTGCTCCTGGAGCAGCTACGTCTTTAAAGGCACCGCGCAACTACACGTCGCAAATGTTTTCACGTATGATACACACGCAGGATCGATTTTTCTGTCAAATTTAATCCTTTAATCCCAATTTGACGTCGAAATAAATTTTTCCCGTGGTTTAACGCGTTGACGACCGGGTATTTGGTCTCCATTCACATAGGACAGGACGAATACCAACGCGTATTAGGAAATAGGATCATGTAGGATTAATGCCAGATTAATCCTATGCTGACAGAGATCTGCGCGTGTAATGAACAACGACTCCTTTTTAATAACAAAACAGATTTATTTCAACAAAAAATATTACACTAACTCTCAGACACACGATTCTGTACACAGATTACACGCATTCTGCCTTGACCGCGCCCTTGCACCCTTATTTAAAGTCTAAGACGCGACCTCGCCCTTGGTGGGCCAGGTACTTCACACACTCGGCCGCGTTCCTAGACCTTCGTTCATTGTTTGTACTCGATCCGGTCATAAATATCTCATCCATACATCCTTGCATATGATCACCCGTCAGTTCGCATGCATTCCATACATCACTCCGAACGTCTGAGCATTCCCATGCATTTTCACTTAAAACTGAGCTCACATACCTATTTGCCTCGCTGTCGCTCTTAATACTGTTTCCTTTGTTAGTGACGAAGCTCAGACTTCGCAGCTCGCAATACCATAATCATCTACCGATAATTTTAAATAAAGAAGAACACGATAAACTACATAGGTGTAGAAGAATGGGAATCTCAATGACCGGTCGTGAACGCGTTAAAATATACAGAGTTCTTGGAATATTAGACCAAGTCTACAGTACCTGCCTAGTTATTCGTCACGTATCTTTTCAATTCAAATATGTGCAAGCTTTCGAACTGGTCCTGACCAGACCCTTCCATTGACCTGTCAACCCTCGACACTCGAATCTCACGGAGTACCACTACCACTCCCTCAAAAATATCGCTGTGCTTCTATCAGCCTAGCTCGCATCAGGTATCTCACCGAAAAAGTACACGCGAACGAGCTCTCCCCTTTATTATCAGCACCTGGAACACCTGTTTGCTTCCCGACGACACTCCTGTCAGCCAATATTTATCAGTCAGCATCGTTGACGGCGATAAAGCGTATCCGTCTATCCGACACGACAGGATGTTGCTCTCGCCCAGACATCCGGACCCACGAGAGCGGTCGGTTGGACCGGGTAGGGATCCGAGTTTCACGGAATCGGCATCGCGTGCAGAAAAGCGGGACGACACGAGCTTGGAGTCGGAAAGGTGGGAGCAGGACGGAAGGGAGCAGAGGAGAGTAGAAATTGAGAGTCCTATCTCTCGGCCAGCAGATAAGATTGTTTGTCCATACTCCGGATCACGGTTGGACTCGTCGATTGTTCCACGGGAACACTAGCAGTTCCTCGTTCCCTCTTTCTCTCGCTCCGTTATCTGGAAACAACGACCTTTCCGGGCAAATTGGTTGGCTCGGCTCGAAGTCTAGTAAAACGTGATTAATCGTCCGCTTCCTTTCCGCGGGATGTATCTCAGCCTTGAAGGGGCCTAGCCGCGGCACACTCACGCCGGCTAGCCTCTCCCTCGCTATCACCGTTTCGGCCATACAGGTGTATGGTGTATAGCGATAATCGGATAACTGCGGTCCAGGACTCAATTGGGTTTCTCAGCCTGGAAGGGTCGTAGTCCCGCGCTCTGTTTGGATGGAAGAAAGGCGAAACGAGGGGACGGGGCTATTCCGAGCTGCCGACTGGAAGAGAGGAAGAGGCGAGCGAAAGTACACGCTCGTTAGAGCTAGCTCCGAGGCCCAAGTTCGAACGCAGCCGCGAGTTTTACCGTCTCGCCAGACCGGAAGACCATTCCCTTGATCGGTTCACGGGAACGCCGGTTGCACACGCCCTGTCCGAAAGAATTAAACTTACCGGTTGCCTTTTTTCCACCCTGGGACCATATGTTATCGCTCTCGCGGCTCACCAATCCGCATCAACCGAGCGCGCATTTCGTCCAACTTCCGCCATCGATTCGACCAACTTGCCTCCGCTACCTTCCGTCGTTTTTCCTCCCTTCTTGTCTTAAATAAAAATCGAAAATCGATGGAATAGACGGTGGTTCGACGAACGTTACGCGAACATACAACGAGAGATGAGGTAATTTAGCTGGAACTTCTGTTTCCAGGCTAGTTCCCTCGGCCGAACGATTTTCTTCCTTTCCTAACTAATGGATTAAGGTCAGTTTTCGAAGATCGTTGAATAGATCGTTGCCGGGAACTTCGGATTGCCAGCGATGCTTTGCTAGAACTATATCGAGTTGGTATCTTTTTCATACGTGTAGCATCGTATTCGAGTGGATTGACTTAAGATAGTATACTTCTTAACACTATGCCGTCCGGTGAGACCACGTTGGTATCGTGCACAAATGACGAGTCAGCCCTACCAACGCCAAACAAAAGAATCCCAATTAGACCTGCGGACAGGATAGTGTTAAAATAAAATGAGCTTATAAATAGAATGTCGGCGACTGGCTATGAAACAAGAGATTCGCTATGAGCACACTCTTTAGATCTTTCTTAAAACTGACTCTTACACTGACTTTCAAAACTGCAACTGGTAAGGGGATAAGAAGAGAGGGTTAAAATGAGTCTAACTCTCAGTGGTCAGTTTGATTTTATTCTTCTGGGTACGATACACACATGTCTCTTGGCTCTTGCGTAAAACTTCCTCGGTTCGCTCCCCGAGATGCCTTTCTAAAGGTGGGCCTCCTTTGTTAATTCATCGCGAAGATCAAGCGAATCGTCGCTTCGATTTGAGACTCCGGTTATCACTGCTACGTGCTCGTCAATCATGATTCCCTATCGGTAATCGGACCTCGCATAATCTTACATCCTCTTACAAACTAACGGATTGTCTTTTTAAATCGTATGCAAATTAAGACGTAGAATTATTTTACTTCGATATTCCACGCATCGTTGGGTAATTGTAAATTTGATATATTAATTAACGTCCATCTTTAGAATCTGATCAAATGGCGACTGCGAGGCGCCTCTCGAGTGCAGAGGGTTAACGAAGCTTGCTACCGATCACATAACAATCATTCCATATTATTACCTTATTATTTATCGATTTGTCCGCCTTGATTTAATTATCGATCACTTAAAAGTGTTTAACGCGTTGGCAATAAAATCGATACTTCGCAAGATCCCAAATTTTAATTCCACTTTAACCCTTCGCATTCTACAATTTTTTGGCTAAAGATAAGTAGGAGTTCAAAGATTTTCTGCTATAAAACTGACGATATTTTTTTGACCAGTAAATAAGAAATTGTGTATTAATTAACGCTTAGAATTATGTGACTTGGATGCCTCTCACACCGTTACATTATTTTAAATTTCACTTATTAATTAATATCGATCTTCGAAATTTTATTAAATGGCGACTGAAAGGTGCCTCTCGAGTGCAAAGAGTTAAACTGACTCGCTCTTGCACCCCTATTTAAACCATTTATTTTCATAAACTCTTTCGTACTCTGGTCTTCTTTCCCAATCATGCCTTTTCCCTCGTAATCTCGGTGGACCGGGTTTTTTAAAACACATGACATATTCGTAAACTTCCTCCCGTTTATTGCACTCGGCTCTGTCATAAACATCCCTTACGTTTGATCCTCTTGCACGCAGACACTGTCGCCCTAGATCCCAAACACTCGTGACATTCTTTCAGGACCGTACTCATTCCAATCCCACGTACATTCCCAAACATCGAATTGACATTTTCAAACTTTGAACCGGGTTGTTTTTACCGTTGTTTTCCACGTCCCGACGCGAGATATTAAAACTGTCGGATTATGAACTCGTGTCTACGGGATACTTTGAAAACACGCGTTATTGAATACGCGTTTTCATCGCTTTCCGGTTCCCCGTTGGTGCCCCTTAAAATCTAATATCCGATTCGTTCTACGGAGACACGCTAACTGTTTCGAGCAATGTTTTCAGCGGTATTTTCATATTTCGTTTATGCAAATTAAAGAGGTCGTTACGCGGCGCTATTTTTCCGCGAGACAAATGGGATTAAAGGGAGAAATGTTATGAGAACGGGACGGCGAGATTACATATCAAGATAAGATGGCCTGTGACGAAGCGAAGGAAACGTGGTGTTAAGGTAGAAATATTTGGAAATATGACATTACGTCGGAAAAAGGGGCGAAATTCAGCAAAGGAGATTGCAGTCTTTCGCGGCTTCAGCGAGCATTATTAAATTTCTCCAGAATCCTCATCGAGTTAAACAAACAAACAGGGATACAAAGAATCGTAACGAAATCGTAATCAAGAGAAAATTTTCGCTTTGTCCCGTTTTCTCTCCGTCTTCCTCGCGTATCACCCTCAATTTTCGATTTTCTCGGTTATGTCTGAAAACATTATACGATTTTCAATGATCGATGGAAGATTTCCACCCCTCCACGGGGATCCGGGGATCGATTACGATACGTTTATTGCACGCTGCGATTACGTTACGACGATTGTTTATCGCCGGGAGTAAAGCGGTCCCTTGTTCGATTTAATTGACTAATTAAAACGCAACGCTCGCAAGCGAAATGAGATATCGCAAATGAAAGCAAAAACGGCGGAGAGGGCGGCGTTTTGTGCGATTTTTCAAACGGCACGCTCATTATCGCGCCGGCGAACCCCGCGCTTCTTAGCCGAGCATTTTTGCGCATAATTTAAATAATAAACGCGCGCGTCATTATGTTGAAATATTGTTACGCGTACGTCACGGCGTAAAAATAAATACTATTCGCTGCCACCCGTTGGCCGTTGCGGCATGGAACCGTGGTCGACATCGGGCAAATCTTATTACTTCGCGAATGAATGCGGAATCGGCCAAGAATATATTCACTTTCACGCCGATTTTTTACCCCGATTCCGCTTAAACCACAGTGGTTGCTTTGACGATTGTCGAGATCGCGCGATGCTCGTTGAAACAGCCATATCTCGTAATTTTCCTTTATTTTTATTAACCCGCCTTTGACTCTGCCTCGCTCATGGGGGTGACTACGATTTCATTTAACTTTAAATTAGAGGAATTTAATTTAAACACGATTTATATACTTGGCGTCATTTAATATGAATAATATTACTAACATTATTATTTTCTACTTAATATCGTTGATCAATTTTAAATACATTTGAGTTTGACATAAGTGAGATATATATACTTTTGTTTGAAAAATTTATAGAGCACAAAAATTAAATTAAGGGTTGCTAGAATTATACGATGGTAACAGATTTAGTTAATTTATATTAAGACTGTTAATATAATATATAATTGTTTTTAAATCAAACTAGTCGTTAGAAAAATGGCACGTGGTTTCCTTTACCTGTCAATTTGACAGGTGTCCTTAGAAATAGGTATACAGATAGCGTCCATAGACCTAGTGTTAACCCTTCGCACTCGAGAGGCGACTCTCAGTCGCAATTTAATCGGATTCTAAAGACCGATGTTAACTAATATATCAAATTTAAAATTACTCAAAAATGCTTAAAATATCGAAGTAAAATAATTCTACGTCTTAATTTGCGTGCGATTTTTCATTTACCATTTTGAAAATATCGTTCACTTTATGGCAGAAAGTCTTGGAATTACTATTTTCCTGTAAGGAAAAAATCACAGAGTGCAAAGGGTTAACACTAAACGTACCAACTGGTGTCAAATGACCCTTTTCGAAATTTACTTCATAATTTTACATTTATCGTTATTTCTTTCGTTCATCTTACTTTATGTAAATTCGTATATTATCATATTGCTTGATTTCTTGCTTTTCATTTTTCTTTTAATTTATTTTTTACCGAGAAATATTCTTTGCGTACCTTATGTTATTTGACCTCTTATGGTATGAATAGGTATGTGTAAAGTACAGGTACGTTTAGCGTTAAATATTCGAGGAAAATAGGAAATTCTATATATACTTGACAGATCTGGCTTATCATTGAAGGTATTTTATTTCTCCTCGTTCTCGAATTGCTGCTGTTTCTTCTCCAAGATGTTGTTTCAAACCGAGATTTATAGCCTGTCACAAATTGCTTGCGTGAATAGCGATGGTGGTAAAATTAGAATTTATTAGTCGGTCTACCGATCGCGATTGGACACGGTATTTAAAGTGTCCCTGTTAGTCGGGTTATCGATCGGCGAGATCGTCCATGTCATAAAGTAAATGGTATCGACATTTCGGGATTCACGAAAGGAACGAGCTGTCATTCACACTTTACAAGAAAACTCGAATAGGCGCGTACTGTTCGGAGGATATTATCAACGGGAGTTTAATTGTTTCGCGTTTAAACCCCGATTGCTTTCATCGGTTTTGATTCAGATAGGTCGCAATTTAACACCGTCTCGCGAATAATTAAATTCAGACAGCCGCGACGTAATAAACCCATTGGACGAATATAAATCAGCGCTCGAAATTATTAAATACGCCTGCCTCGCCTAAGAGATTATTCATGCCTACAGAAAGTAAGCTTATAATTACTATCGCTTTAACTAAACAGACGAAAGTATTGTTCACCCGTGTCCACAAATCCGGAAAAATTCTATTAAAAATTCCGTAGAGAGTACACCGATCGAATTTCCTTTTTTCGTTTATTGTAGCAATTCTCTTTATTTAGTCACTTTTGAGGAATTTATAAAAATATCGTATCGACGAATAAATTCCTTCTTCTTTTCGAAATTCTTAGTGTTTGAGTTTCTAGTTAATCGAAACAAAAATACAGTCATTTATTTTATGAAAAATAATAATGAAAAATACGTGAGAGTCCAACGTCGTAGCCCTATTCAGAAATAAAAATTCTTATTGTTGGAATCTCTAATTAATCGAAACAAAAATACCGTCATTTATTTTGCGATAAATATAATTAAAAACACCGAACCCACGAGAGGCTCAACGTCGTAGCTCTATCTAGAAATAAAAATTCTTAGTGTTCGAATCTCTGGTTAATCGAAATAAAAATTTCTTCATTTATTTTATGAAAAATAATAATGAAAAATACGTGAGAGTCCAACGTCGTAGCCCTATTCAGAAATAAAAATTCTTATTGTTGGAATCTCTAATTAATCGAAACAAAAATACCGTCATTTATTTTGCGATAAATATAATTAAAAACACCGAACCCACGAGAGGCTCAACGTCGTAGCTCTATCTAGAAATAAAAATTCTTAGTGTTCGAATCTCTGGTTAATCGAAATAAAAATTTCTTCATTTATTTTATGATAAATATTATGACAAATACCAAACTCGTGAGAGTCCAACATCGTAGCCCTATCCAAAATGGAATAATTCGAATATCGTTATGCAGAAAGATAAAATCAGAAACTCGCGAGGAAGCAAACGACACGGAATCATTCCCGGCATCTCTTTCCAGCCGACTTAATAACGATTCGATTGAAACGCGCGCGGGAAGTCATCGAACGTCATCCATTATTTCTCGTCTCAATCAAGTCTAGCTTGGCAATCCCCGACGTCGCGGGTAAAAGCGAGTGGTTCACCGATGTGCGTCGGGTTCCATCAAATTTTCCGCGGTCCAGAGACGTCGCGACGCCTCCGTACCCGCCGCGACCAAACAACTATCGCGAGCGCGACGAATAGTCAACAGAAAACAAAAATGATTTAAAATATAAAATAGACTCGATGTTAAAATATATCCATAACTATTAAAAATATCGGCATTGCTAACAATCATCACGGAGTAAGAAAATAAATTCTCTAGAAGCAGTATTTGTTAATAAATAAATAACAACGTCTGTAAATAACAAAATTTGTCCATCATTGATACGGTCGATGGCAATTTATAAACTGACATGATTGATTTATAAAGAAACATTAAAATTACTAATGCCAAATTTTACAGAATTGTGGAATCTTCATCAACTCTATTAACTCCTAGTCTGCCATGCACTTTTCATATACTGCACTCAGGCCTCAATAAAATTTCCATTCTTCTTATAATATATCGAATTATTAAGCGATACGATGATAAAATTTCATTTTCAGAAAGCAGACAGGGGCTAGTAACTGACGGCTGCCATATTAACCTTTTCACTCCTGAGTTATGAAAAGAACGGCAAATATATTATCCCGAATTAATTTAACAAATTTTATTTCTGTTTAAATCTAATAAAAACTTAATCGAAATATAATATCGTGCATTATAAGCGATCAGAAAGAATTTTCTAAGCTCTAACAGTTTTGAAATCCAGGCACGTCGTGGATTATATCGTAACGTCATACAACGTCTTCAGGAGTGAAAGGGTTAACCCTTTGCGCTCGACGATTTTTTGGCTAAAGAAGGGTACGAGTTGAAAAATTTTCTTCCATAAATCTGATGATATTTCTTGAATAGTAAATAAGAAATCGTATAATAATTAACACGTAGAATTATTCAATTTTGATACCTCGCACACTGTTATATTATTTTAAATTTGATATATTAATCCTTTACAGAAAAATAGTAATTTGAAGACTTTCTGTCATAGAGTCGGCGATATTTTTAAAATGGTAAATGAGAAATCATATGCAAATTAAGACGTAGAATTATCTTTTTCCGACATTCTAAACATCGTCAGGTAATTTTAAATTTGTTATATTAATTAACGTCGATCTTTAGAATCTGATTAAACGGTGACTGAGAGTCACCTCTCGAGTGCAAAGGGTTAATAATAATTCGAAGCACAATTCGAGCAGAGAAAATACTCTCTCCCTTCCACCATTGCGTTTTATCGTCTTAAATCAATCGCAGGGGTTAATCGAATCGAACGCGTCTACCCCTTTCTTGGATGAAAATCCTCAGCGACATGGAGGAAACGAACGCGACGGATCATCGTCGCCCGAAGATAACCTCTGAACGCGCATTTGCATAGCAGACAAAAGAAACTCGTATCCGTTTTATCATATCCGGCGACTCCCACCGGTTCTTCGACTTATAACCCTGAAACGCCCTGTACACGCGGGTGTACATGTAGGCCACACGTACGGGCCTTGTACATATGTATAGTATGGATTTCAAGTCCGTGACAGAATACAAGGAGGGTTCGATTTGATCGCATTGCATTGCGAGCGCAGTGCCTTGTATCGGTCGTGGCGAGATTCGAAAGTAGATTGGGAAGAGTCGGGGCAAGCGTGCGGCAGACAGGCGAGGTAATACATACAATCTCCCTTGTTGTCTGGCATCGAGTTGGTGCAGCGCGAGAGAGCAGAGAAAGGAGAAAGCGAGATCACCAGCGTGAGAAAGAGAGAGAGAGAGAGACGAGGCGAGGATTCGAGGAGGAGAGAAAGGGACGAACGACGAGGCTGAGCTTTGAAAAGCGCGGCAGCTAGCGGAAGTCTTATAAACAATCCCAAGAGCGATGGGAACGGGGACCGAACTACCCTCAGCCTCGTGCAAAGAGGATCAATGGTGAACGGAATGCGTGTAAACAGTGAGGCAGCGTTACACGCGCGTTTCCCTCTGCGCCATCTTCTACCCTCCTCGCTGTGTCCCTCTCGCTCCCTGGCACCCTTCATTGTGTGCACCTAGGTTCTTAACCCTTCGCCACCGAAGAGCAGAGACACCGATACCACGTCGGGAGACTGCGTTTAGCGTTCGTCTGGAGATATGTTCGAGTGTGTCAATAGCGTGGAACCGCCTCGTCGGGAAACGTGTCACGAGCGTTTAACCCTTCCAGCTGGCTGCAAATAATTTGCCAGCGTTTTGGAAAAATAGGGTTAACTTCTAAACACGTTGGAACCCAGTACGAGGATCAATTACAATTTTCTTTGGAAAATATTATTCGTTTAATTCCAAATACTATTCGTTTGTTTGACAGCGAGTTGAGTACTTCGAGTTTGGAGGGTGAGTCTAGGGGTGAGTTTCGACTGAGAAATTGGAGGAACTTTATTTCGTGGATAGAGCAATGTCTTCTGCGATAGATAACAGGGAGGATTTTTATTTTAATTTCGATTAGGGACGTGACGACGAATAGGGTGTGTATAAATATCGATGACAGGTGTCAAGCTATCCTGTATAATTGAATCCTTGCTTTCCATGTTCGTGAATCAAATACGAGTTAGCTTTTGCCATAGTTAGAACCCAGTGCAAGGATCAATTACGATTTTCTTTGGACGGTGTTCGTTTGTTTGACAGCGAGTTGAGTACTTCGAGTTTGGAGGGTGAGTCTAGGGGTAAATTTGGACTGAGAAATTGGAGGGACTTTATATCGTGGATGGAGCAATGTCTTCTGCGATAGACAGCAGAGAGGATTTTTATTTTAATTTCGATTAGGGACGTGACGACGAATAGGGTGCGTGTAAGTATCGATGACAGGTGTCAGGTTATCCTATACAGTTGAACTGTTGCTTTAGATGTTAGTGAATTAACTACGGGTTCTTTTAAAATCTTCGAGTTTGACTTTAGCTAGGGAAAGTAAAGGTCCAGGAAGTAAATTAAAGAGCTTGCCATTCGGCAGAGTGGATATCGATGAGTGACAATTTCAATTAATACCCGACACGCGGGATAAAGCGGAAGTTGGCGAAGAAGTTTCAGGATGATCGAGCAGGGTATGAAATATGCCGGAGATAGACCTGGCGTTATTCGAAAATCGGGGGGAAGTTTTTGAGAAAAGGTTAAGAGATCGAGGCGCAGGAATATGAGAATAGCGGTGGCAGGTCAGTATCTAAAGCTGAGTGACACGTCATTTCTCAGTGTCCCGTGCGCGGTATTAAAGGCACGAAGTCACGGGCGGAAATTTTCGCTTTTTTGATATTTCTCGTACGAGTTTTGATATTCCCTTCACGTACTTATTTTTACTCGGTGCCTGAAATGTCACGCGTGCTGCCGGCAATTTTATTTCCTAAGTCTTTTTACCCACTTTAGGGAATGCAACGCAGACGCAATTTCAGTTCTTCCCTTAACGTTTCTTAGTCGGAACTGTTCCGTTTCGGAAACGAAAAATAAGAAGGGAATATCAACCATCGCGAATTTCAAGGGAATAAAAGGAGACGTTTCCTTTAACTCCGTTTCATCGTCCCTAGAATTTAACTCGTGCCCCGTAAATATTTTCCACGATGCCCCAAATTCCTGGCTCGCGTGAATTTCGTTGTAAAATAGAAACTGGACTGAAAGAAGTTTTAATTCCGATAACGACGTTCGTTAAACTTGATAACCGCGAGCTTTCTTTAATTCCGAGCAGCTTTTATGACGCGACTTTTCTCACATGCTTACGTAGCATTGTTCTTTTTACAAAGCAATTAAAATTTTCTTTGCACTGTTTAGCTTTTCCCCCCGTTTTCTTGCAAGCTTCCTTCATCTTTTTATCCACCCCTTCCGCGCTGCCTTTTCTTTCTAATATTATCCTTGGCTGCTTTTCGGAATTACACGCTTCCTCCCCCCTCAGATTCTTTCATTTTCTTTTTCAACGGTATTTCTGTCACGTGGTCCATTTCCTCCTCTAGTTTATTATCTTATGCTTCTTCCATTCTTACGTCCCTCCTCGACCAGTTTCTAATTTTCCTTATAATCATCCTTTATTAAGATACACACTTTTCGCCAACTTTTTCCGTCTGCGCGCCACTTCCTTATCCACTTTTCTAGATTTACTCCTGAATTTGCATTGCGGTCTTATTTTGCTTCTTCCCTCCGGTACTCTCTGTATTTTCAACACAATTTTCACGCCTTTTGTTGACCCCTTAAGGGTGTTCAAACTTGCAACGATTTTTAAATAATAAATTAGGAAGATTAGGGAATACTTCAAGCACGATTACTTCCATGTAACATCGCGGTTGCGCAATGTAAATCTCTCGAAAGATTCACCCTCTAGGAATACTGTCTGAGAATGAGAAAGAATTTAGTGCTATTTCTCGTCACTATATACCGTCGATGACACTATGTTGTTACGAGATTTTCATATCTATCCGGTATTCGGCTAAGTAAAAAATTCAAAAAAATCCAGCACCTTCCAGAATGTTCGTACAAAATAACAATCGGCTGTTCACTCTGAAAGGAATGTCTTCCACCGAAGTTCAGAGAGTAGAGCTATCAACCTTTCAATTGGGTTAAATCTATTCAACGACGTATTTGTTGCGGCCCTAGGACCGCAATGTCCTGGGTCAAGTGGAGGACTATTTTATGTCATTGTCAGCGTCCCTTGACTTGTATACACTCATCGTCACCTAAACCACCGCTTGGGTAAGCCCTAACAAGCACCCAAATTATTTAAACTTTCACCACCACAGAATCACACACCTCCCATATTATTCACAACCAATCAGTAGACAGACAAGGCTTATAAAACCACCGACAGAGCAGTCACGAGCAGAATTTTCCTAAAAATCCCAAGAAGACCGGAATACCATCATCGAGACCCACAACTCAGCACAGGAAACAGTCAACTATAGAACTCTCTGTAGTTCAACCATAACCAGGCCTAGCTGTATTAATTTAGAGTAGACCGCATCCCAGCAATATTGCCGCAGCAGCGAAAACGGGCCTTACAACCCCGCGAAACTCCCCGAGCGAGTTGCAGTGTTCGGGATGCAACAGTATTCATTAGAAATCTCCGGCAATCTAGAGCTCGAACTTGTAGAACGATAATTGTAAACGCGATTCGTAACGATATGTTTACAAATCGATTTAACGGTAGAGAAAGGTAGGTCAGAATTATTTGCGAAATTGCGAAAATTTTCGCAGAGGAATCTTCGTGGTTTATTTCATCGAACCTAACCTAACCCATCGCGGCAATCACTTCGCACCCTTAAATCCCGTGGTCCCATAAAACACGTTCCCATATCGGTCCATTAATCTAACCCACCGCGGGCGTCCAGTTTATCAAACAGCGCGTTGAAAACTCACAACGACACGGAGGAAAATGCCCGTCACGTCGTCAGCGAAATCAGCAGCCGGCGAAACGAGCAAAACCTGCCGAAAAAACCGCGGGGATGAAGAAAAAGAAAGGAAAAAGGAGGGAAAAAGTAGAAATTGATCGGTGGCGTTGGCTAACGCGGCATCGTAATTCAAGATTCGTCATGGGAGCGAGATTGCGAGGTGCAGAGGCAAAGGTAGAAGAGAAAAAAGGGAATGGAGGCGGAAACGGACACGGAGGGAAATCCTTTTTCGAAATCATATCCGTGCCGGCATTGCTATGTATGATGCACGGGCCGCGTGCACATGTTGCATTATGCATCGCGTCATAATGCAAGCCTTGAGGGGTAACGGGAGATTCGCGAATTCCTTTTGGCTGTTTTGCAATATCGTCGGATGCGGTTTCCTTTACCGGGCGGAAACCGTTTCATTCCGTGTCCCATCGCGCCCGCGTGTACACGTATCTGCTTAACACGTGATCCCGTGTACGCGTCGCGCACTTGGAACGATGTTCACGTGCGATCGGAGAAACCGTTTCCTAGCTCGTTCGTTTTCTGATTATGAAATTATATCGTGCCCCTGAGAATCGACGCCTCAGGATTACGAGACGTGGATCCTTCTAGACGAGCTGACGCGTCCCATTCCCGGTTATGTCGTCATCCAGTCTCACCGACTCGCTCTTCCGCCTCTAACTGCTCAGTTGCCTTAAGCGTAATAAAAACCCCTGTCGTTGCACCTGGAAAAAGGAAATTGTTTCTTCCCCGTCATTTTTCTTTTCCTTTTTCTTCTTCTTTTTCTAAGGGTCAACGCAACGTAATTTTAAAGCGTCATTGAATAGTCCATTGATCTTTTAGATTGAGTATATAATAGGGAGAGGGAGAGAAAGAGAGTTGAGAATCGAAGCGGTGCAGAATTGATCTCGCTAATTTAGTTTTATGGTAGTTGGATTTTTTGATATATCCATGTAGGGATATTTTTGATTGGCAAATATAAGAAATAAAAGATGGTTGATTTGTTTATTGCAATATATTATTGAAAGAGACTTAGAAGTAAGGTACAAACTAAAAGACTAGACTAATAATTGAATTATGATCTCTCTTCTTCAAACTCCGTAAAGGACTGTCTTAAGACAGCTCTTGTACCCCAATTTAGATTTATTCTCTTCTACGCATGTTTTCTTTCTCGTTCACTCGTCTCCCTTGCGATCTGGCCGTCAGTGGACCAGGTACTCCAAACACTCAAACCCACCCCTAGCTTTCGCTCCTTGTTCGCACTCGATACGATTATAAATATGCCGTTCATTTGATCCTTCCATGTGCACTCCAGATATTACCCTGTATATTCGATTCGAACCCAGGGTCGCTGCTTATTGCCCATCATCAGCTAGGTAGGCCCAAGTGTTCTTTTACATTCACTCTTAAACCCTAGCATTCCTACATCCATATATACCGAGCACCATGCTAACTATCGAAATGAAATGAAAGAACGCGTGGAACCCGTTAGTACTGTAGGGATACTGTATGTAAATGAGGCTATGAGTAAAATGTAGGTAGTCCTTCTCCACTATTGTCGAAGTTGGCTTGTCGCAGATATCCTCGATGTGACGGCGGTGCTATAAGGGACGAAAGGAAAAGGAAGGGATGCATTTGGTTGTGGGCCTGCTAGTGGACTCATCGGTAAGGCTATCTAGTAGACCCAGCCTTAGGCGAGGTATACCTAGGAGAGTTTGGGAATTGTACATATAGGAAACGAAGGATTTTTATCGAGGATTTGCGAGAAAGTCCTCAACCTTTTTAACCAAGTAGGAATCCATCTTTTGGCAAAGGTGAAAATGATACCGCTACAAAGGTATAAATTAAAAGGCTAAAGTAGTATGTATCTATGATTACGCAGCCGACCGACACTTTCACGTTAACTCTCGCTAAAAACTTCATAAGTACTGTTTCAAAACAGCCATTGCATCTAATTTAAATCTAGTAATCTCTCTTCTTTCATATACAGGCTTTCTTTCTCAATCACTCATAAATATCTCGTTCATACGATTCTTGCATGCGGTCACTCGTCCTTCCGCGTGCACTACAGATATCACCCTGGAGCCGCTGCTTATTATCAGTCAGATAGAGCTAAGTGTTCCCTTGCACTCATTATCAAATCCTAGCATCTTGCATTATTTAAAGGAATATTATATTTATACTGTATTTAATTTGTTTCTCATTGTCACTAATGATATTGAAAACTGAATGTACCCGAACGATGTCATCGTAAACTCGTTTATAGGATGTTTGCTATCGACTTTTCGCAGTAGTGACAGGCTTATAATCGCAATTATTTTCGTCGCGAGATTAACGAGTGTCATAGGATCGAAACGTGTCTCACGTCCGAAGTGTCTTATCCCCTGTAATAATTCCCTGTCTGCTCTATATCCTGTTCTAATCTCGAGTCTCGTTGATGAAATATTCTTTCGTAGTCGCGAGTTAACGGTGGAAAACACTTTTCAATTAGTAATTCGCAGAAGAGCATGACAGTACCTGACAGTGGGTAAAAACGTTTCGCTTCACTCAGATACTGGATACTCTTCCGTTCGTCCGCTAAACTTCTTCGAAATTTAGAAATTCAATTCTCCCATCAATCAGCGTACCCCGACGAAAATAAAAACGGGTAAAAAACCCTACATTTCCGTCAAAACCGAATATTTCTCGGGAAAAATAGATCGAAGACTTTTCATCCTAATAGCTGATGCATTTATTTCTAATAATTCCAAGATTTCTAATAATTCATCAGCAAACGCGAAGCGATAATCGACTGAAAAGCGTGACAGCTCACCGTATCGGTTTTACGAGGTACGAATCGAATAAACTTAGACTTTAAAGAGCCCTTCCTCACCCTCTTTTCACCCTTCTCCACGCACAGACCTACACGTGCACGTAATTGACGATAAATAACGAAACACACGAGTCTACGCCGGTGGGATAATCTTTCACGACCGCCATTAAAGGCGCATTTACGAGCAGCGTCGTCGGCATCGTCGTCTTCTCTAGTATTTTCTTTTATCTCGGCTTAAACAAGAACGCAAAGGATCTTCCGTGCGGGAGCTTAAACGATTTTCTCACGCCGTATTTACGTGGATGAGCGATCCCGCGTTGATGAAGGGACGAGCTCTGTTGCGGGTGGTCGGGATACACAATCGGGACGCGAACTAATAAGAGAATAACGAGAGGAAGGGAGAGTGTATGTGAGAGCGGGGGAGAGAGAGAGAGAGAGAGGGAGAAGACTGGCCGTTTGTTGTCCGGCAAAACTTTCTCTCTATTACTGATAACGCTTCGCTCTTTCCTTTTATCCATATTTTTCTCTCTCCTTCTTTTCTCCCGTTTTTCTCCGTTTTTCTCCGTTTTCCTCCGTTCCCTCGTTTGCTCGTTTTTGCCCTAGAGAGCAGAATTTCGTTTGAGGCCGGCATCGAAGCGGTATCTTTGAAAATTAATAAACTCCGCGCGTAATTGGAAACGCAGAGGGGATGAAAATTGCGCTCGAGGGCACGTTTACCTTGGCCACCCGTTGATCGCTTTATCCGGCAAAAATAATGAAAAGGTGTTGGCCGCGCGATGACTCGTTACGACCCCGTTGCTTTTTGCTAATAAATTGATTTCGCCCCGATTTAAGGCGGCTAAGAGGATTCGTTTGTTTGACAGCGGCAACGAAATCGATTCTCCGCAGGAAAACAATTCGATTTCTCTTTTCCACCGTTGATAGAATTCTCTTGACACGCCTGTTCAAACTTCTGCGTGATTTTCGAGCTACGCCAGTTTCATTCTATAATTTCCTTTTTTCCCCCGTGCAAAATCTGACGAATGGAAAGTTTGTTTATTCGTTCATCTTTAAACGAGTCTACGCGTGCCGAATTTTGCCACGCGATTCGAGCAATAAAATTTGCCGGAGGCAGAGCGGGATACAATGCACGGGAAGAAATATTAGATATTAAACGCGGAAAAAATTTTTAGAAGGAATTTCGCTCGTCCGGAAATTTTTGCGCGAGTGCATTAACGTCGAGTGGATAGCGAAACTTTTTCTATCAGATCATCCCGTGCTTTCGGTTAATCCTATCGCGATGTTACGAATTATGCTTATCCGTTCGGTGAACCGTGTATTTAATCATCTCTGGCAAATTACAGTCGAAGTTGAAGTTAATTTCCAACGTTTCGATACTCTCCATCGCTTTTATCATCCATTCGCGGTCTTCCCTTGTTTCGTTTCATTAAACCAACGGCTCGTATTTCGCATGAAACTTACATTTATCAGAATTCCTCGGTGAATGTTAATTACGGCCAATTACCAGTCGCGTGTCTTCGTATTTCAATTCCATATTTTTAATTAACCTACAATTATATCGGTACGGGATAATTATATCTAGATAAAGACAAACGAAACATCCCCTAAATGCTCACCGATTTTTACCAAAAATATCCTACGCTGACAAACGTTGATCTGCAGGGATGAAAAGTCAATTGAAAATTTCGCAAATTGAGCGACGAAATTTGGAAAAATTTCCTGCGGTGGGGTATCCACCTCCGCAAGTATCCATCGCATTTCAATTCCTGGCCCGTACATTTAGCCGACGTTTCCAGCAGGAACGAGCACTAACAGCGCGAATAAAAGGTCGAATTGGATCTATATCGAAGGCCGGCGTCAAAAACGCATTTTTCCGCTGGAAAAAGGGGCGGTCGGCGGGAGAATAAAAAGGCGACAGCGTTACGGGAATAGAATTGCGACGGGGATGGAACGAATACGTAATATAACATTACCCGTGGTATTAGAGGGTGGGTCGGGCGCTGGTGAGCGGGGTATGTAAAGTAAGGACATATTACCAATTTCGAGGAGCATAAATAATTCCCAGGTAGGATGAGCCAGACGATCCGGCGAGCAATTTTCCAAATTAGAAGACTCTCCTTCCAACACCGCGATAACGTGTGAACATTCTCGACGAGCCACCGCCCGCCTCTTCGAGACAGCTTCAGTATTCCGGGAGGCCGACGCGGCGCGTTCTAAACGCGCTGGTATGCCGCGTTCCGCCACAGCTTTCGCGCTACAAAAATCCACCCTTGCGAATCGCGATCGCGACCAGGACGTGGTCCTACCCATCGAAAACACGCCAATGCATTTTCCCAACGATAGACAGAGCGGTAAGACATTCGAGTGCGTCTGTCTTGGTCCGAACTACCCCTGCGGGCGACCTAGGTTCCCGATGACAGCTTAGCGAATTAAGGGTAAAAGATTGAAAAGCTATTTTAACCCTTTCGCTACTAAGGGTGACTATAGTCACCGACCACAAAAATTTAGTCAAAAATCGAATTCAGAATTTACTGTTCCTATTAGCTCCCTTCGCAAAGAATTGCAAGCAAGGACACTAGTAACTTACGTAGCTAGAAAAATAGTAATTTGGGCTTACTTCTGCAACGTTTAACGATTATCTTCGTAGTTAATTTTCGCCGATGTCTTTCGGTCGAGTTATTCTTGAAATGGCTCGATGCGTGTCCTACTCTGTTCTCTATTATGGCACGCGCCATTGGAAGGCGCGTAGGGTGAGGAGTTAAAGGAGTGAGTCGAGTGGTCGTATACTGACGATTCAACCAGTGACATGTTTAGAAAGATTGACTGCCTTTTTGTATCTGAGCACTTGATTGTCTTTTGTCTTCGCAGGGGGCACGCATCGTGGAACCCTCTCGATGGTTCTGATTTTCCTAGACCCTCGATCCGTGACACGTGCACTCGCGTCTTGGCACGTGTCTATCAGATTGTCTTTTTCCTTCGTTGGAGGTACGCGTCACGGAACCCTCTCTGGAACCGTGATGCTCGATAGGTACCCTTGTGCGATTTGCGACTGACCATCGAAAGGTCAGGACCTTCCGAGGTCGTCATATCGGTAACGAGCAGTCGGGCAAAGAAGCCGAGCTACGTATAACGAACCTTGTGCCGAAAAACGAGATTCTCGTATCTCCTCCTTGGTTTTTTCCGCTCGAGATACGCTCGGGTGCATCATATGAAATATCGATGTTACTCGCGAAGTTGCTGGTGGCTAAGACAAACGACTCGTGTAATCGTTTATTAACGACGCCGAAATTAATGACGGCGTTGAAACTTCGTCCGGTCTTTAACGTATTCCCGGATAAGTGCCGGGAAACGGGGTAATGTCGTGGAAATTTCCGCGAGCGAAGATCCAGGCGAAGTGTCCCGGAAGCGGGGATGGCCGGAGCGGGAAGGGTGCCGGAAACGAAGCGGTCGACAGGAGTCAGAAGCCGACGGAAGCGAAACGACGTCCCGCCATCAACCGGTCGGCCAGCAGGGACAGGTGAAGACCTGGAAAACGGGCGGCAGGAAATGGGCGGACGTAAAACGCGACCAGGCCAAGGAATAACGAGCCCGTGATCCCGGCTAGCGCAGGATATGACGTAATACGATATGTGCGGTGTCGTCTGTCTCGTCCCATTTGTTCGCTCGCAGCCGTGTGTCGGAAAAACGTTCTACCCTGTCCGTGTGTGTCGGGACGAACACCGGAGGTGGAAAAAGGAAGAAGAAAGGTGTACGCGAGCTGGTACTCGCGCTGGCGCACGCGTGGCTACGGAAAGAGGGGACAAAGAGGAGGCACGAGCTGCGCTGGCGTTGATAACGACTCGCCAGCGTTCATATTTTACGCGACGCTCATCAATAATTCATGCTGTGAATAATGCAGCACTGTTTCGCGTTACTTTATACCGGTCTCTTCCTTCCTTCCTTCCTTCCTTCCTTCCTTCCTTCCTTCCTTCCGCCCTTCCTTCCTTTCTTCCTTCCACCCTTCAGTTTCGTCTATCTTCGTCACGCCGACTTCGACGCCGATCATCGCCTCCCTTTCTATCTCTCCGCACCCTTACCGGCTTTCCGTTTTCCATTCCCTCCGTGAAGTACAGACACGAACTTCCGGTCGGGACACTTTTATCTTTCGGTTTATCCTCTAAAACGGAGGCACGCGCACCCTCCGCTTTACTCCACCCCCGACGCCTAACCCCCGTTCGTTTCTGCTCCACTTTCACTCTATTCTTATCCTTCCTTCCGAGCTGCTTCTTTCTCCGCCTGTAAATAGCGCTCTTTATGCGATAATTTCTGGCCAGCGCGCCTCTCCTTCGCGTCCGTGGCAAACAGCAAACGGGAATCCTTTTAAAGGATCGTGACGTTAAATAATTACCAACCATCTTTCTCTCTTTCTTCTTCCCGCTTCTTCTCGGTTTTCTCCTTCCTTTTCTACTCGTTCTTTTTCCAGTTGGCTCGAAACCACGATTGTTTATCGACGTTTCGATTAAGGAATTATCGCACGCAGCCTGTGTCGCGATGGACGACGATAGCGCGTATTAAGGGCTGTTGGAACAGGAATCAATTTTATCGACAGCCCGATTATACCGTGCAAACATTGCCGGTGATATTAATTATGAAAAGTCTTCCCGTTATTGCCTCGCTGTATCTGACAACCGAGAAAATTCGTTGGAGTTGTCACGGGAAAATTCGCGATACTTCAAATAAGTTTATTAACCCTTTGCACTCGAGAGACGCCCTTCAGTCGCCATTTGATAAAATTTCCAAGCTCGATATTAATCAATATATCAAATTTAGAACAATATAACAGTGAGCGAGGTATCGAAATTAAATAATTCTACGTGTTAGTTATTATACGATTTCTTACTTACTGTTCAAGACAAATTTTTCAATTCGTACCCTTCTTTAGTCAAAAAGTCGTCGAGTGCAAAGGGTTAAAAATATACATTTATATAATATATAAACTCGATAGAATGATAATCACGGCAACAATAATTTTCTTGAACGGTTTTCCTAGACCGTTATAGATTTTTCTGAGTTTAGGGGTGATGATGACCCCAGTCTTAGTCACCGGTTGACTAGGATGTTTCCTGGACTTTAAAAATGGCGAGCAAGGGAAAATAACTGAACTATTTTGAACGTTGTGGCTATGTGTGTTTCCTAAGTCAATGACGGATGGCCTCTTCACAGAGTAATCGCCACGGTTAAAGTATTACGAGAGATCCGCGATGAAGCTACGAATTTTAATCGTTTTAGCATCGAACAGTGTTCTAAAAGTATTTTAACCCATTGGCATCCAAGCGCGGAATATTCCGCGAGCCACGACTGTCGACTATCACCGACCGCGGAATATTCCGCGAGCCATGACTGTCGACTATCACCGAGCGCGGAATAGTCCGCGAGCTTTTCATTACCAGTTGCTGCATATTTTTCATATGCCACACATCACGTTTGATCCCTTTTGTGAGCATCTCATTTTCCTCGGTTCATTATATTCTTAACAAGGTTTACTTTTGTTGTGAAAATCCTTTTAACTGCCATTATGAGTAGGCGCTGATACGCGCGCGGTGATACGGGCCAGTCGTCAGTGGAACGTCGTTGATGCATGAATACGGCACCTTAAGTAGAGCCACGATGCAAATGAGTTAAAGGTATATACGCAGGTATCGAGGAGAAATTCGATGGCGGAGCGCGTTGACGTTAATCGGAAAAATTGAGAAAAGATGGCGTAAATCGAGTGGTATATATTATACGGTGATAAATCTAAATTAGCTAATAAGACACGGGTTCTCGCTTCAGCTTTCTTTCTTCACACGGCTGCTCGTTACTCCGACAAACAATAAACTTCGCTTATTTCGGCAAAGTTTACTCCGCGGATTGTTCGCGTGGAAACAAAAGAAAGTTTCGCCGTTGGACGGCGGTGTCTCGAGTAGGAGAAACTTTGGAATAATTTTATGATGGTGTTGGCGATAAATTATTTACTAAAATCCCAAGTCGAATTTCTCATCAATAATTCATAGTGTAAGACGGGCACACCTACTACTCCTTTCCGCCACTTTGTACCGGACTCCTTTATCGTTTTCTGCCACCCCCTCGTCCCTCGGCCGCACGGACAATGAACTTCGAATCGGGACACTTATTTTTCCATTTATCTTGGCAAACTAAAGTCTGCGCCGCTCTCGTTCAACTTGTTTCGCCGCGATAGGGAACGACTTCTTTCAGTTGATACGAAACCTCGGGTCTCTCTCGGCGTGCTCGATTTATAAAAATCGAGTTTCCCCGATCGTAAGGGTGCAAACTTAAATATTAATTGGAAGTGTTAATTAACTTGGAAGTTACCCTCGGTTGACTTGCAATTTTAATTATCGCCTTGCGGTCATTTATATTATACGGGCTCGAGGTTTGTTTGTTTCAGAGTCCAGAGACGATGATTTGTTTCTGGTTAAATTAACACGATGACATGGTGGTCATCAGTGAGACCGGTACTTGTCTCCTCAGTGGGACCATAGTAGTTAACAGCATTCAGGGGTAATAATTTTATAAATTTACATTTGTCTTATTCTAACCAATTTTTGAATATTTGAACAACGTGAATAAATAAAGAAATTTGAATAGAAGACATTAATAATTATATTAAATTATTAATAAGATTAATGGAAATTTTATCGTGGCTCTTTTGAGCTTCCACTTATAAAAAGTGTGTGGCAATCAAAGTGTTAATTATTCTCTCTCTCTATATATATATGATTTGTTATATTTAATAATTTATTTTTTATTTAATAAATTTTAATAATTTATCTTTACATCGTGAGAATAATGGAAATTTTATCGTGACCCTCCTGAGTTTCTACTTATAAAAAGTGTGTGACAATCAAAGTGTTAATTATTCTCTCTATGTATGATTTGTTCTATTTAATAATTTAATTTTTATTTAATGAATTTTAATAATTTATTATTACATTGTAAGAATAATGGAAATTTCATCGTGGCCCCATATAAAAATTTGCATAAGAAAGTATCTATGTATCTTTTACGTTTACGTTCACTTGCCCTGATA
>NW_016907942.1:8085-16814 GCF_001483705.2 Eufriesea mexicana | reverse complement strand
CTCATTTCCCAAAAACTATCGATTAGACGCCTCGAAAGAAGCACCCAACAAGGATTTGCGAAGTTTGTTACAAACATAAAATACGAAGCGAAACTAAGTGGAAATGCGCGAAATGTAAAGTAGCTTTACATCTGTCAGAGTGTTTTAGGAAGTTTCATACCATGGAGGTTTTTTAGATTTGTAAGTATTTTCTTATTAAATATTGATTCAAGGTGAACATTTATTACAATTGAATTTTTTGTTTACAATATGCTATTGTAGAGATGGGAGGGGACAACAACAACACACGAATACGAATACTACTAAAACTATTTATTAATCCTAACAACACGTTTATATTCGCAACACTAATACACCTTTCTTCACAACTCTCTCTCTGAACTCTCCTATACTACACGTACCGCGACCGACTCCACACCCTCTCTCTCTCTCTGTCACTGACTGCCTCTGACTGACTGTGACTGACTGACTCTCACGCCCTTGCATCCCTATTTAAAACCATCCATTCTATCCTCTTTCATACATATTCTCTCTTTCCAATCACACTTTCCCACGCACTCCTCGCAATCTTACCCTCAGCGGGTCACTCAGCCCAAACACTCAAGCGCATTCCTAAAGCCACTCGATACATTCATAAACATCTCGTCCACACGATCCTAACGCACGATCATTCATCCTTTCGCACGCACTCTAGATAACCCGCTCATCCTGCGATACCACAGATATATATTCTTTTGTTTGAAAAATTTATAAAGCACAAAAATTAAATTAAGGGTTGCTCCAATTATACGATGGTAACAGATTTAGTTAACCTATATTAAGACTGTTAATATAATATATAATTGTTTTTAAATTAAACTAATCGTTAAAAAAAAGGCACGTGGTTTCCTTTACCTGTCAGTTTGACAGGTGTCCTTAGAAATAGATATACAGATAGCGTCCGTAAACCTAGTGTGAATAATACGTATTTAATAACGCTGCAATTTCATTTGAGAAATTACAACAAATCTAATACTGTATGAAAGAATAGACGAATCAGATTCGTTAATCTCGTTCTACTCTACATAACCAACTTTCAATTCCACGCCTGTCATTTATCCCAGACATCGTGTCTGCTGGAATGAGTTTCGTGTCAAATTTAGAATGCTTCTTGCCCATTTTCTTTTTTCTCTTTTTTAATTAAGGCAACGCTGAGTGGAAAACAGCGAGAACGCTCTGAGAAACGTTTATTGATTTGTTCTCGCTGCCCATTGTCGCAAGCAAGTGTGTAATCGCGGCATTTCCCCCAGAGATTCGATTTTTCCGATCGGAACACATCCGAACTCATTCGATCTGATTCAATGCACGGTGATTCATGCTCTTCCGTGCTTTTCAATTTCGCACGATTCAATTGCTTCGATCTGATACGACTACTCGAATCGGACTAGAATTCTTCAAGCTCCAGCAAAACGTCTCGTCTCGAATTTCGTGATACCCGACAGTCGTTACTTGGCTTCTTCTAATTAACGGCGAAGGTCAGTTATGCCATGAAACTGTACTATGAAATGTACTCTATACTATGGTTTAAGCCTTCGTTACTTTCCCATCGCGACGAAAGCGTGAGCGAAGTTTGAAGAAATTTCGCGAAAATTTTTAGAGATTCCTGGAACTCGAGGATTCTCTGAATCGCGGAATCCTCGAGAGATCCCTGGAATCCGTGGATTCCTGAAATCGCGAAGATTTTGGACGCAGGATTCCGTTTTATTTCACGAGAATGATTAACGGTCGTTTGAAAATCCGATCTATTAATACGTCACGTAACTTTATGCTCCAGTAAACGATATAAAAATGAAAGGCGTAGAGCGACGTAGATTTATCGATAATATTCTTCGTCTTACGTGCTTGATTGAGTTTCTTTAGCGATCTTTTATTTATACGCGGGGTCTTTATGCTTCCTGTTAAGAAAGCGATTCGCTTTTCTTTGATAAGCTCTGTGCTTTGAGCTTTTTATATCACGCTCGGTGGACCGATTGCAGGTAAAGAATATCGAAAGGATATCGAAATATTCGGAAATGTCGCATTAAATACTTCTTTCACCTTTTCTAGTATATTTTCCTTGCCTACGGGATGTGAACTTAAATTTAACCTAAATCGAGAAAGCTTGGTAACGAAAGGTTAGAAAAAATCCTTAGGAGAATTTTTTGCAATTGTCTTCCTCTTTATAGAGACACACACTCGTCACTGTTCAACCAATCGCCTTTTTCGCATAACCTTATTTCAATAATGTAAGGGGTGTGGTCAGTGGTTTCTTCAACCATTGTCCAAAGGTAACAAAAATTAACAAGTTAACATACCATCAATTTATCCTTGCAGTAGTTGTTGCGTCCCGAACACGTTGAATCCATGTAGAATTTTTAATCAAAATTTTATCTCATGTTAGGTTCAGTGTTAACACGTTAAACGCCACGTCGGTTCTATGTTCCATTCCGTTCACCCCACAGTTAGCTGTCATGGAGGCCCTTCTGGGTCGTACGGACCGGCGAGGCCTGAACGGAAAGTCCTAGCCGGTGCCTAGCTGATCCCTAATCGGCATGGCGTTTAACGTGTTAAGAACTATTCTGATGACTCCTCGCGCATGAAGGTGTAGCGACCATTATTCTCACCTTCGCCACTTCGATTTCCCGCAGGTCCTCGGAAAGACCCTCAATCCCTATATGTATATAACTTCTCGTCCTTCCAATAGTATCCCAGTGTCTAAGACAGGGTCTGCTAGGGTAACCTTACTGATGAGTCCGCTGGCAGACCCGGGACGAAACGCATCCCTTCCTTTTCCTGCCGTCCCTTCTAGCACTACCACCACGGAGGATACCTGCGACTAGACCTAGACCGACATCCTACTACCGTGGGACCCCCACAAAGGCTTCGCCCTTTCGGTCCTCTTCGCTCCTGATCATTTATAGAATGATCGAGAGTTTACTCGAGCACAGAATTATCACGATCAGTTCATCAGCTTCCGATGAAGCCCATCCCCCAGTGACCAACAGAATAGGTTCATCGGTTATTTTCTTACAATAATAAATATAGTTATCCTCTTTCCTAACCTCTAACCTTCCAGACTGACTACTCGCTCGCACATCCGCCTTCCTGATCGTCTTCGTATAACTTTCATTATTCCTTTACACCGTGTTCTCTTCGATGGGCACCGAGAGAACTGTCTTCCTGCCGTTATGGCAGTCGTTCGGCACTTAAATGTCACTTTATGAACTTAAAGTTGCACGGTTGCTGCTGCCATAGGTCAGCCCGGGGCAGTAGACGTGTGGCGTGGCGTTCGGTTGGCCGACCTTTTGAGAAACGAGCCTCTGATTGCAAATCTGGAAGGACCGCATAATGCACGCTGCCGGTTATCGATGCAGCGCAATATCTGCGTATCCGATATAGACGGTACTGTATCATTTTCACATAATGGCAAGGTTGGGTAATACGGAATGGAATACAAACAAAGCCGCGTGATATTCCTCCCGGTGCTATATCACATCAACGTTTTATGAATAAAACATTTGCTTTGGTAGCTTTCTGCCGGCCAGCCCATATATTAGAATGTTGTTTCGAGAACAATGTTCGGAGGACGCGGCTACTTATCGAAATGAAAAACGGCGCGTTGCGTGCGAAATTGCTTAACTTGATAAATCAATGTCCACGTTTCGACTTCTATGTGGGTATTCGAATTTTCGAACGTTATTTCATCTCACAATCAGTCTTCTGTCATCCAAAAATTCTGTTCTTCCAGAGACATATCATCTTAAGTCGTTTCCTCGCGAGACAAAGATATTCCAGTGAAAATACAATGAAAATACAACCGGTAGCAAAAATAGTAGTAAATAAAATTTTAAAAATTATTATTTACAGTATAAAATATGTTACTGCATTAAACTCGGTCCACTTACGTAAAAATTAAGATTGCAAATAAATTCCAAATTTTCCACCGTAATTTGGGAGAGAAAAGATTGAAGAAATTATACAGAGAAATATTCAGTTCAGAAATTTCGCTTTCTCAAAAGCTTCGAAACTATTAAGACTTTTTATCTCATCCCGTTAATACCACATACGCGTACACAGTGTTGGTGTACACATACAGTGTAATAATACCATAAAGCAAATGTTACTATTGAGAAGTACACGCGATATTTAAAAAGAGATCAAAGTGCCGAACATGTAAAAAAGCCACAGTGATCACAGTATTTTATATCCGTGAAAAGGAACATCCGGATCGTTTGATATGTACGAATTCTGTCCCAAAGTCTTTGCCAGTTTACCAGAATTAATGGACAAAATGGGACCAGAGGAGTGCCGTTCAAAGGAACGGTCTGCGTTTCATGGCGCGAGGAGTACAGATTTTTAATTCACGGTTATTACGCGTAATTTAAAACCCGGTAAAATTCTGCAATTAAGTAGACGGTGTAACTCGCAGCCCTGTTACCCGATGTACAAACGGGGCCGAGAACCTGTAAATTAAATTCCGTGTAACGTTTCCGCTGGATAACGATCCGGCCTGGGTCGAGAAATCGGCCATTCTATGTCGAATTTCATTTTTCATTCCGATTAACTCGATTGGCGTGACTCCTGACCTCATCGAACTCGCCAGCTAGTCGTGTTTTAACGGGAGAAAAAGTTTCCTCGTAAGATCGTATCTGTGGATCGTAATGGCGGCCTCTTAAATAGCTTGGATCCTCGAACGTCTTCCGGAAAACAGATTTGACGCAAGTGTCACGAGGCACGATTAATGTTAAAATCAAAATATGTCACTAAAGATACGTGTGCAGGATCGCCACTGATCTGTACTTAACAAATAGCAAATAATCATAAAAGACTTTAATAAAGTAATTGGATATACAAAATAATTGGACTCACATCCTTCAAAACAGGTATGACATATATGGATTTTTGGAAGTAAGGAGTGGGGAAGAGAAGGAATCAGTATTTATATACATTTTATAATTCTATGAAAAAGCAACATATGTTTTAAAAAAAAATTATTTAAATTTTTCTATACATATATATAGGATATTTTTAGGCATTGTTAGGGCACGATGGTCGAAGTGTTCCTATAGGGAGTCTAGCGACCAGATGTGCTATAGGAGGTCGGGACCAGGCCACGTGAGGTGGTCTCGCGCAACCCCGGATATCCCCATTGTAAACCTAGGATGACTCTTCGGAGAGCCTAACCTGGAAGGAGGAGCCTTTTCTACCACTGAGCTTTGCGTGGAATGAGTTTTCTCCTCCTGGTGGGGAGGCCCTTGTCTCTCAGATGGTCTTAAAAGGGCCCGCTCTGGAAAATAAAGTTAAAGTTCGAGTGAGTCCGTCAGGTCGAATTTAGTTTGTCAATAGCGTTTAGTTCATTTTTAGTTCGTTGAAGTTCGAGAGTTACAGTTCAGCCTGAGTCAAATCCAGCCCCTAGTTTGCAGTGAATTTTAGAACCCGAAGAACTCTTCGGCGTAGTAGAGACTGTGTGACTCTAAGTATATAGCAATAAAATCGTGAATCAGACAAATTGACTCGCTCCGGCAATCCACTGTTAATAATTAGATATTCCTGCTATGATTTTTAATCCGCGGATCTAGAGGATGTTGAAAAGCACACGAAGAACTCGGAGCAAGCACTGGCTGGTTTATTAAAGAATAAAAAGGGATTTTATACATACGGTTGTCTTATCTCTAAAGGGGTGACGAATGATTAGGGTTGTGACGTCAGCTGCCGTTACACAAGCATCGATGACTCGACGTGTGGGACAATCGATTATTCTCATTTTTCGATCCCGTAATCGAGGTTTGCTCCACGATGGTGTCTACTATCCGGGTGTTCGTTTAGCGTTATTAAAATACGACGGGCCCGCTGCATACCGTACTCGAAATTCGCAACAAGAATGGATGCGTTGTTGCTAAAAAATAGAAACGAATACACGTGTTCTGCATTTTTTTTTTTTTCGGTTTTCTTTTATTCCTCGTTTAGTAGGGAACGCAGGGAGCCGTGTAAAAAGGTACGAACTCGTTCATCGCTCGTTCCGTACTCTATAAAAATACTTTTTTGGCTAACGAGATGGTGTTCCGGGGTAGCGTAATTGTATGTGGCTGCGGGTGAACGTGATTATGTCTAGTTTGTTTATGTGCTGTAGTTCCGTGCTATAGATTTGACGTGATTTTAAACCCATTGAGAAATTTATAACTCTGGAATATTTGTATTTCGCGTATTTCATTCACGATGCTATAACGTGTGCGGTAATATAGAGTAAAGATGGCGCAAGAGGGGTTTGTAATTAATTTCGTTAATTACTTTATTACAGTATAATCTAGGACTTCTCCGGAAAAGAGTCCGTAATCCAAAATAGCGAATCTAGTTTCGATTTCCGAAGTATCAAATTTAAATATTAAATCATAGATCAATGGATCCCTTTCTTGGGGATGTTCTTAATTTATTTTTATATTTCCATTGTGCTTTTTCCACCGATTTTTCAGGAATATTGGAACGAAATACTCGATAATGATCATCTCGAAATTTCACTGAATATTCGTTGAAATTTTCCTTCCTTCGTGTGTGAGTGATCACTCGAATCAAAGCGAATCGCAGAGCGCGTAAGAAGAGTTCTTTGCGTGACGTACGGTGTGAATGAATGACACAAGAGACATTGTTAACAAGACGTCCAATAATAGCAGCTTTGACGCAATGTTAACAGATGGAAGAATAATTCGAAGCCGATCTGCCAGCGATCGTCATAGTAACGGCAATCCGTGCCACAAATGTAATCGATTACTTAGACAAATGTGCCTGATTCGCGCTTCCTTGCGTACTACAATGCTCTTAAAGGGGACTGAATCTCGATTAGAAAGTGATTACCGATGCTCTTTCATATACACCAGTCCATTCCCATCGACCACCCTGCACGCACGAGCTAATCAAACCCTAATCGATCCATTTGCATCAGGGGATGTGCCAGGTTTGCTCGAGGATATCGGATTATCGTCGAAACATATTTTTGTTTGCTAATCTTCTTATCCGGGACCATTTATTCTTGAAAACAGGAATTCAGGACGAATAATCGATCGAAGTACAAGTGCGCCATTTTTAGAAATAAAAGAGTGAGATATTTATAAATCTGGCAGAATAAAATATTATAGATTTTATTATTTCCTAAGGAAGCACAGATTGAAGCCAAGCTTTTAATTAATTTCATTTATCGTTAATTAGTATATCGATCCAATAATTATCGTTTATTCTACGTTTTTTAAGGTTTAAAAAGAATTTCTCGAATTTCAATGAATTATCTGTAAATATGTTATAATTAATACTTTTTGTTAGTACTATTAAATTGTTATTAGCGATAGATTTAATAGTTCAAATATTTTCTGCAAATTGTAACTACGGTACATTTATGCTTTCGTTCCATAGGTTTCCATGATACGCCTATGTTGAAATATTTTCATTACTTTGCGAAGAGAGGAATATCCGTATGGCAGAAAAAGCCAGGTTAATTAGAGATCATTGATGCAGAATAGAACCAATAAAATATCGACATTCGAAAAGTTATTAGAATCGTAATGGAACTCCATATTTTCGTTGATCTCCAGTTTTCATAACTGTTGTAAAAAAAAACCCGATTTTTCGAAATTATTTCAAATTTATCTCTCGAATCCTGGTAAATTACCAGGATAATTTAAGCGCAGCTTTTCGATCCGCAGTTGTCGTTTCGAATGCTTAGCATGCTTTCAAATAACGTCTAATAACCTCGTACTTAGTATACCGATACGTTCTAACCGCTCCGAGTTTCTCCTCTTTTCTCGTTTCCTTTCCTCTTGCTTTTTATATTTTCACCCCTATAGTGCTTTCTTTTTTCCGTTCGATTTTTCGCGGAGGCTGCTTTTAAAGTGGTTTTAGAAGAGCGGCATTTGAGCCGAGTAATCACGGATCGATACGTGATCGGAATCCAGCAATCTAAGTGATATCGTCGAATACCGTGCGTGCTTTTCGCTCGGCGAAACGGGACCATTGATAAGGGTGGGTCTCTTTGATCGCGTCTTATTAAGACAATCTGCGTTTAATGCTCTCTTCCCTCGACCCTCTCGCGTTTTTCCAAACTCCTATGAAATTGTCCATACCAGCATAGTGCTGCGAGAAGCCTAATACCACCGATTCGAGGCATGTCCGATTTTATAAATCAAAAATCGCCATTTTCATTCCCCGCAACGAGATGCGAAATAACAGTATTGATAGGTTATAATGAAAATTTAAAATAAAAATAGTAGTCAGTGAAAATGTTGGAAAAACTGTATCGTGATACGTCATACTATGATACGGCAGAAGGACGAAAGGGAAAGGAAGGGGTGAGCGTTTCATCTCAGGTCTGTTAGTGGACTCATCGATAAGGCCACCTAGCAGGCCCTATAGACGGATTGGGATACTTAGGGGATACTTGACTTCTTTTCAGCAACGCAGAGTACTTATAAACACGTGTTCGAAAGAGTACACCGATAAACGTCTCTACTTTAATTATTGTAGTATCGCAGGATTTCCACCTCGTGTGTAGGTAACTTTAACTTAGAAAGTCACCGAGGGTTCAAGGGCCAGGCGGTCGGAAAAATCCCGGCGATGCGTCAGGCCCTTAGCATAACCATATTTTGTCATATTGGGGGAGACTTTTGAGGAAGATATAAAAGAAGGCAAAAGTAGTTAGTGAACAGTTCTTGGGAAGAGTGATCGGA
>NW_016907942.1:0-7942 GCF_001483705.2 Eufriesea mexicana | reverse complement strand
GAATTGAGTCGTAGTCTGAAGTTGTAGCTGATATAGATTCGTATGCTTAATCGCCACCACACATTGTTAATCTATTATTATTATTATTCTTATTAACCCTTTGCACCGGAGAGGTGACCCTCAGTCACCATTTCAATAAAATTTGGAAGATCGATATTAATTAACATATCAAATTTAATGTAACGTAACAGTGTGCAAAGTATCGAAATCAAATAATTCTACAATTCTATTATTATAAAATTCTTTATCTACTGCTCAAAAGAGTATTGTCAGTTTTTTAATAGAGAATCTTTGATTTTCTACTCTTCTCTAGCCAAAAAATCGTCGACTGCAAAGGGTTAAAGAAATAGTAGTTTTATTTACCAATCACCACCCAAGTCTCTACATTATTGTACACTTTTACTGCGAATAAACACTCTATTTTAATAGCACACTCGGGATCCTTAATATTACAAAACTAATCACGCAATGCTAATTTGGCGCGTGATAAGCGTTCTTGAGGTCTTGAGATTCGATACATAGGACGCCGCAGCGAGGGATCCCCGCCTGGAGTTTATTTTAGTATTTAGTTTTATTAATACAACAAAACGGAATCACAGTTTGCAATTAAATTAGACGGAATACTTTTAATCCTATTATATATTTTCAAGAAGAAATCGTTCTCTCGAATGCTTACTAAAGCTGATTTAAATCTCGGAAGTATATACGTCACGGATTTACGATTCATGCACTCGTAACATGGCAGATATACCTATTTATGTCTCCATTCTTATCATTCTTCTTCCCGCTGTCTTTCTATAGTATAAACCTCTTAACGCAGCTTGATGGAAGACGCTCACAGGGAATCCGATGTCTGACTCGTTCGCTTGAAAAGATCGGATGCATCGTTCGTTTCTTTCGCTGCGATGAATCTCGTTATTTAATTGAACAGAGGTTCGCGATACACGCGTAACAATAATTTCAGACCGTTAACGTGTCCCGCACGGAGGAAGACGAGTATCGTTTCCGCGAAAATCGAGAATCGAACGGAGAGGTTTCATTGGAACATTGCGACACGGCGAGGGGGAGGATAGGAGGTAAATAATTTATGGGAAGTTCTATTTGAATCAGGGAAAGATTACGCCTGGCTTCATTTCGATTTTTCAAAGATCAACGAGGGTTTTGAACTGAGGGTAATCAGGAAAATTGACTTTCATTTTCATTCTTTCGCTAATTTAAAATATGGAATAGCAATTTTGTTTTGGTCTTTATTCAAATAGGTAATGGAATTAATTAACACTAATTCTCCCATGGTTAAATAACCGGTGAATGGAAAAGAAGTAGAAGCTTTAAAAAATGGAATGACAGGAAATATTGGAAATAAAACTATACGTATATTGGAAGAAAATTCAATACATTAAAGGTAGATGATTAAGATGATAACGTTGAATGTGGAATTTTTAATGAAAATTTGGTAAACGGTGATTTAGACCATGGGAGGTTTAGTGTTAATAGTGAATAATATTATTTATGTCTTTCTTGTACTAATTTAAAACAGAATAGCAATTTTGTCTCAGTTTTTATTCAAGTAGATAATGAAATTAATTAACGGTAATCCTGCCGTGGTCAAATAACCGGTGAATGGAAAAGAAGTAGAAGCTTTAAAAAATGGAATGACAGGAAATATTGGGAATAAAACTATACGTATATTGGAAGAAAATTCAATATATTGAAGATGAGTGATTAAGATAATAACGTTGAACGTGGAATTTTGGATAAAAGTTTGGTAAACGGTGATTTGGACTATGGTAGGTTTAGTGTTAATAATAAATAATATTATTTATGTCTTTCTTGCACTAATTTAAATCAGAATAGCAATTTTGTTTCAGTCTTTATTGAAATAGTAATGGAATTAATTAATAATAAATAGTATTAGTTATGTCTACTATATATAGTTATATACATATTACAGATAATTCCATGTTGGTTTGTTTTTTGAAAATTTGAACAGCGTAAATAAATATAACATTGCTAACCCAGGAGGCGTTTTTTTTTTTTTCATCAATAATAAAAATTTTATTGTGGCCTCAGCGCGCCATATAAAAAATACAGCGAACGTATTAATATTTTTATATTCAAAATATTCCAAAAAATGAGACCATTTAGCTCTCTATATACACACAGAGTGTTTTTCGCGTGGGTAAAGAAAATCACAAATTTCCAATCGCTAAACCCATGCGTCAGCGTTCGCTATAGTGTGTCTGAAGTCTCTGGGTTCCATTTTGGAACTCGAAATCAATAATTACGACGAATAATACGGTATAACAATGAAATAAATGGCTTAAACGAAATTCGTATCCCCTCTAAAATCTCCTTTCGAGCGAAGCAAAGAACACGAGCAACCCTTGCTGCGCGACGCACCCCGTGCAATAATTCGCGAGTGAAGGGACGAAATGTCTTAACAGTGGCGAACTTCATTTCTATGAAGAGAATCATTTAACCCTCTCGGTGGGATGCGCATTGAATCGAGAGTGCAGGAGGTTTGCGAACGCGCCAAGTTGCTCGGGCACGTTGGTCCCGCGCATAATAACGCTTCAGCGTACTTCCCCTGAGCGTGCATGCGCGTTCTTAAAGCGGAAACGCGGGACAACGATGACGCGAAAGTTTACATCCGCTAAAATACGGGAATCCGGGAGAAAATTTTGGTGCAATCGCGACGCCGACGAAACGATTCAGAGTAATTACTGAAACAGACAATTTTTAGAAAAATAGAAGAAAATGAAAGAACCTTTAATCATCGTCCATCCATTAGGATTCCGTGCTACTATTGCGATGTAAAAATTTCACATCCATGGCAACAAGGTATATCTTTTTAAAATCCTAATCTCCCTTTCCTTCGCGATTCGAAGATCTCCTATTCACCATTTGCAGATTTATCATCTAGCAGATGTTTATGTCACGATGCAAACAAGCTATTGACAGGTCTATTCACAAAGCTATTGACAAATGATTGCTTATACTATTCTAATTTTTTGTAGATTATAGTGTATTTAGTTAAATTTCCTATGGGAAGTAAATTTTTGAAATTTTGGAGTTAATTAATTTAATTCAATTAATTTTCTAAATGAGCGGCTCGAATCTCCGTATTAACCACTTGTGCTGGCAAGAAATTCACAAACGCGTGTGCCAAAACGGTCCAGTGTAACTCGCTGGGAGGCGTCACGACGTCTGTACCACGTCGTTGGCGATTCCGCGACAAAAGCATTACAACGTGCGTGGCACGTGTTTCCAGCGCAAGTGATTAAACTTCTCAACCCGTCGAATGTCAAGTTGGTCACTCTTGACAGGAGTTTGCTTTCGCACTGAGACCATAATCATCCGTGACCAGAGTGGTGCAATTATTTGGACATTATTAATAAAACGAATATCGTTCACCAAACTATCGAAGATTTATCTTCTTCCAATTTACCAGACTCCGTGACGAAATTTTGCGAGTTTCTGCGGAAAATTCACATTCGCGTTTCGAACGGGCGAGGAACTTCGCTCGATATTCGCTTTTAATCGTATGCCGGAAATTATATAAACTCGACTGGAAATAGATTGGGATTTGAACGCGGGAGACGAGAACAATAAAGTCTCTGTCGTGTTCCATTGAATCGTGCAACCCCGGCCTAAACGTCTTGATGGACGCGTTCGGAACCACCGGGTCTGAGGAACATTTCTCGACTCAAATGACAATATAAAAGTTGATACGAATTCCGCGAGCTCGTTCAAGCGTAGACAACATCGATATCCATCGTATACATAAGTGAAACAGCTATTCTCCGTAGTATCGACTCACCCGCGGAGCCATTACCGACATTTTCTTAACTCGATTGATGAATAATGGATCTTTAAGTTTTTCACTTGTCACGGTACATAGATGTATCTCGCTGATCGTTGCCCAACTTTTATTCCTCGCTATTCCCGTCGCTTTCCAAGTTCCCCCGGCAATTTTACAGTCTCGGGTAAAATAAAGGAGAAGCTTGTTTTGAAATTTTCCAGAAATTTATAGGTTACGTAGCTGCGTTGTAATATCTATCGAGATTCTTCTTACCACTATCGCGTGTCTACAATCTGTCTTTTATTCCGGACTCGTTTTATATTCGAAATTACGTTCGAGCAATGCAGCTCGTATCTTTTTATCAATACGTCGACTGTCACGATATAGTTCCATTATTTTCAGGATGTAACGAATTGTCAAACTAATTGTAAGTAAAATAAAAATGTGAGAAAATAGAAAAATAAGAAGAGGGTATTGTTTTGAAGGTGGAGGACGAAAAGTTTTTAGTGAAAAGAGCACTACGTTTCCTGAGTAGGACTTTATTATGTGCAGGGGGTCAGATGCGGAAAACTGAAGGCTAGCTTTTCGGGAAAGACCCGTGTCGTTAGAGAGGCGTGTAGCGACCATCGTTCTCACCCTCGCCACCAGATGGATTCCGTCTTCGAGGACTTTCCCGCAAGTCCACGGAAAACTCCCAGCTCCTATATATATAACTTCCCGTCTTTCCAATAGTATCCCCAGTGTCTAAAGCAGAGCCTACTAAGTAGTGGCGGCTATAATGATATATATTCTTGAACTGCGTGACGATATGTACAAACCTACAAAGTTTCAATTAAATCGGTGACCTGAAGGTCTTACACTCTCCTTGTCAGTGGGTCACGTAGCCCAAACATTTGGACGCATATCTAGACTTCCATAAACATCCCGTCCACACGATCCTTGCGCACGGTCACTCATCCTTCCGCACGCACTTCAGATAATATTCCAAACGCTCGAACCAAACCCAAGGCGGCTGTTTTATTGTCTTCTCTTTTCAGGCTGGCATTCCCATATACATTCTTACACATCTCTGTAAAGTTTCGCCTATTTCGTTAAAAATTGGTTAGGAAATCGTAATCGAGAGTTAGAGGGATGAGCATTACGCACGGGAATAGTGGATGGACAGGCTAAATCGTCCGAAAATGCGAAGCGAATGCAGCAGGATCTATTTCACGTCCGAGATCGTTGTCAAGTATCCCATAAAATAGGAAATATTCCATGGCTGTCGTAAACTTTGTCCATTCGGATGTTCTTAACAGTAACCGTCCACGTCGAACGGATGTTCGTGCTTTCAGAGCTGTCTGTGCCGCTCGCAGGGACGTTGCCGAGGAATCCCAGGACGCGGCACGCCGATAGCCCCGACCATATCAGGGAACCTTTACCTTTCCGATACGGCGGGACAACGTTTCGTGTCAAATTAGCGAAAAAGCAATGGCGTTCTGCCCCGCGGGAGGAGACGCTTCACGGTACACGCTCGAATCGTGTAAGAAACGGTGGGATTTTCGATGTCCCCCTGGCCGACGTGGCTGTAATTCAAGCTCATATTGGACGATTCCCTGTCGCGGATCGATAAGCTCCCTCTGGGACACCTTTTCCCTTCGTTCCTCGTTTCGTAATCGACCACGTTGACCCTCGCGAGGGCACGTCGAGGCACGACGTCGTCGTCCAACTCTTCCGAAAGCGAATTGCTAATCTGTTTCGCTGCTTCTGTTGTTTTCGACGTCTCTCCGTGTATCGTTGCGTAAGGTGACGCGAATTTAGGGATTTGGATTTTGGGGGAACGAGTGGGTAGAACTGGAGGCTCGAACTGGAGGGTTGAATGGGATAAAGGGTTTCGGTTTAGGGGGATTTTAGGTCCGGTTGATCGTGACTTTCACTCGAGTGGTTCATTAATTAGCTTGGACACGTGAGAAAATTTGGAACGAGAGATTTATTTGCTTATGGGCTTGTAGAGAAAATATCGTGGATGAGGAAGATAATTGGATTGGGCGTGGTACGGTACTTGACATTTTGACTGCCACGTTGGCTATGGTTTCTCCTGTGACGCCACTTGCAATTGTAAAAATTAAATGAAAATTGGCCGGCAGTGTCAATTTAAATCGTTACCAAGACACCATGATGGTCACCCGTGACTGCCAATAAGATAAACGCTCCATTAGGTAAAAATGTTGTCTCATATCACCACTTTATTATTATTTTGTCATTATATGAATAATAAAAATACTCCGATGTCATCCTGAGCGTAACACGCGATTTCGGAGTGACAGTCGTCACGGCGGGTTAAACGCGGAATTGATGATTCTATTTCGAGAAAGAAGATTGGAAACGTCTACTAACTCTATCTAAATGAGAAACAGCGAATGAATAGCGTGATAGTGGTGTCGGTGGAGTGGAAATAGTTAATTCCCTTAAAATCCTCGATTCCCTGGCTTCCCGTCAGCAACACCGAGGAACTCTTTGAGCTCACAGAGCGATCCGATGAAATCTACCCCACATGGAGAAATACACACACATCTTCTCGTGTCTTCTATTCCTATTGGAAAGATACCTCTATCGAAGACAAATGGATTAAAAAAGCCAGGGAAATTATCATCGAGTCTATACGCGAAGGAGCTATTGGGAGCTATTATTATTCTCTATACGGAAGGAGCCAATACCTCAGACTTAACAGGCCCATACCTCAGACTTGGCACGCCTATACCTCAGACTTACCACACCCATGCCTCAGACCTAGAACGCGCATACCTCAAACTTAGCATCCATGCCCCAGACTTAGCACGCATACCTCGGACTTAGTACGCATACCCCAGACTTAGCACCAATACCTCAGACTTAGCACCCATACCTCAAACTGAGGAACCTATAGCTCAGAGTTAGCAGGCCCATACCTTAGACTTAGCAAACCAATACCTCAGTCTATGAAACTCGCAGATCTTAAAAATCGGTAGTAAATGAAACCATGCATGACTATGGCCATTTACTAAGTATAGGTTGTTCATTCCCTACACTCATTCCCAATTCACAGACCGTTACAATCCTCAATATAGACGCGAACCCTCCATAAACAAATAGACATTTAACTAGCATCCTTTCAACCCCTACCTCCATCAGGAAAAAACCCAGGGCTTATATACCACTCCATACATTCACCCCAAAGAAAGAAGGCCCGAGTCGAGGAGACAACGGTTACGTCTTTACGACCAACGTCCCACGGCTGGCGGACCTCCAAATCTCTTAAAAACACCATTAGAATCAATCCTAACAACTTTGATAATCTAGCACACCATTAGCCGAATTAAACTAAATCTTTGCTTTTCCTTGACAGACCTCTACCTTATCCCTATTTCCATGCATACCCTCAGGAACAAGGGACTCGAATCGAAGGGACGATGGTTCACCCCTTTATAACCAGCGTCCCACGATTCGCGGACACCTCGATCTCCGAAATTCACCCCCCGAGTCAACCCCCATAAAAAGATTAGAATTTCCCAAAATCTAGGAAGAAATTTACAATTTGTTTAAACTTCAACCTCCACCTACCAGTTCCGAATTTCATGCACATCCCTTCAACGAACACGCCGCCAATAGGAGAAAAAACAGACCCACCAATTAGACACCTCGACAGCCATTCACAGCAACAAACTGACATACAAAATACACGACACCAAGAAGACAGAACAGTACAAACATCAAAACGACACGAACGACACCACGGAAGAACGTATATCCCTAAGGAATCTTGAAAATTCTTATAAATTTATCTTGTGATTAAATTATATTTTAAACCTTCAAAAAACAGTTTACGTACTTAAAACGACGTAAACCTTCGTCCGAATTCTTCCTACAATCATTAAGAAGATTCGGACGAAACATAGGTATCATAATCGTAACCAGGCCACTTTCAGAGACCTCCCTTTTGCGCTAGGACAGTCGTATGCTGATATCTGACTATTTAGGTATCTACCAGTATTCCATTTCGTGTGTTATCATTTTGGCCAATAATCAAATTGTACATACATATTATGCCTCCGTGAGTCCAAGTGATGATCAAATCACCAGAATTAACAACAGGCAGAATGACGACAGTAGGTAACAAGCTTC
>NW_016907941.1:150218-151549 GCF_001483705.2 Eufriesea mexicana | reverse complement strand
CTAATTCAAAAGATATAAGCCAAAAAAGTAAATTGCGTCACACGATCTGTCAGCCACTGACACTTCCGGCACTATTTTAGAAAAATGCACGCTCGAAACCGAAAAAAAATATCCAATCCCGTTAAGGAAAGAATCACTCTACGCGAATATGTGAAAAAATCCGGTTCAAAAAGCCTAATTCAAAAGATATAAGCCAAAAAAGTAAATTGCGTCACACGATCTGTCAGCCACTGACACTTCCGGCACTATTTTAGAAAAATGCACGCTCGAAACCGAAAAAAAATATCCAATCCCGTTAAGGAATAAATCATTCTACGCGAATCGGTGGAAAAATCCGATTCAGAAAGCCTAATTCAAAAGATCGAAGGCAAAAAAGTAAATTGCGTCGTACGATCTGACAGCCACTGACACATTCAATTCCCTTAAGGAAGAATTCCCTCTACGCTGTTAGACCGAAAAAATCTAACCGAGAATCATAATTTCAGAAACGTAGGCGAAAAAATTATACTGTGTAGAACGATTTCACAGGCAGTTGCTTTTCCGTTACTTTGTTTGATATATGCACCTTCAATCGTAATGTAATTGCCCTACTGGTTGGAGAACAGCCTATTCTATGCAGTAGGAAGGAAATATTCTAATCCACAATTGATATTTAGAATGTAAAAGAGATAATACATAACTATATTGCAATGGAACGTCAAGATCGAAGAAAAATTGAAAAAACTGTTTAAAAGCTGCCTATTCAGAGTAATGTTGATCAAATATTCCAACGAACTGTCGAAATCTAAAATCTTCTATAGGCAATAATAACGGACAATGCGGTAGTATTATAGGATCGCGCACTCACACCACTTCATTTCGCACATGTATCATTCCACAGTTTACACTATGTAACGTCAGTTTTTTTCACATGTAGTATATTACCACCGTAGAAATGTTCACAGTTAGTAATCTTGAACTCCGTAAAGTAATTAAAACGTCAATCAGCGATATCACTACTTTACGAAACGTTTTGAGATTTAATGTTTTATTTTGACGCGGGAGAATATTGCACGATGTTACTGTTATGCCCGCTTGCCACCAACTGGAAGTTGGCTGCAGCCGGATGTACTAGGAATTTTTGTAGCGGGAAAATGTTGCATCTTTGAAATAGCTATGTGATAAAGTACCGATGTAAAATATCAAACAATGCCTCTTATATTTAATAACGTCAATGATGCAAATATAGATATATTTCTGTTGCGAAAAATTCCAAATTTCTATAATTAATTTATGAACTGAAATTATTAGCTATTCCATTATACTAATGGAAAGACAAACCATTACTATCT